>NC_135565.1:1330000-1387500 GCF_964340395.1 Glandiceps talaboti | reverse complement strand
GTCAAAGTGTCGGATCACTCGCTTGTCCCATTTAAAAGTACACAAGAATCCATCTATTTTGCAAAATTTGTAAATTTTGGGCGAAACAACAAATGGGCAAAAAACCGGGCCGAAATTTACGACCTCAGCGGGGTCAGATATTCTCCACAAAATCGCCGAAAAATCCCAGTACTCTTATCAATAATTCCGAAATCGATTCATCTAGCACGGAGGGAGCAATATCAAAGTTACGACGAGTTGAAAATACCCCAAAATACGGCTGGTGAGCACTGAGCCAGCCACCATTATAAACATACCACACGATCGAAGTGTACACAATGGCGGCTCACTGCATAATGAGCTTCTACAGTTGTTTTTACCCATCATGCTCTGTACCCCGACCATCCCCCTCTGATAAATTTGAAGCACGATTGTCATTTTTACCTCCCGTAAGGAGAGGTATTGAAATGGCAATGTCTGCCCGTCTGTCTGTCTGTCTGTCTGTCTGTCTGTCTGTCTGTCTGTCTGTCTGTCTGTCTGTCTGTCTGTCTGTCTGTCTGTCTGTCTGTCTGTCTGTCTGTCTGTCTGTCTGTCTGTCTGTCTGTCTGTCTGTCTGTCTGTCCGGCCGTCCGTGAGTGTGTGTGTGTGTGTGTGTCTGTCTGTCTGTCTGTCTGTCTGTCTGTCTGTCTGTCTGTCTGTCTGTGTCATCATTTTCTTAAAAACAGCTGGCTCAATTATACTGAAATTTGGTACATATAAAGTTAATGATATAAAGTTTGGGCTAGACCTGATCAGTTTTTGAGCAAGATCTGTTGATGTTAATTAGAGAAATTTGCATATGAAATCAACTAATTAAGCAATATCTTAAGACTGCATACTTCAATTTATAATTTAGTGTATTCGTTAAACAAAAGAAAGTGCATTTGTACTATATAATCTATTGATGTACCTTACAGTGCTAATGAATAATTTGCATAATTAATTACTTTCGGTAATTTGGCTATAATTTAGTACATACGTTAACCATTGGAAAACACACATGTCCTATAAAATTTCTTGATGTACCTTACAGTGTTAATGAATAATTTGCATAATTGATTATTTTCGGTAATTGGAGGCTATATCTTAAGACTGCATACTTCAATTTCAATATAATTATGTACATACGTTACCCATAAGAAATCGCATATGTCCTGTAAAGTTTGTTGATGTACCTTACAGTGTTAATGAATAATTTGCATAATTAATGAGTTTCAGTGATTAGACTATATCTCAAGACTGCATACTTCAATTTCATTACAATTTAGTACATAAGTTAAACATAACAGAGAGCGTATGTCCTATAAAAGTTGTTGATTTCGCTTCAAGATTAGTGAATAATTTGCATAATTAATCATTTTTGACAATTAGGCTATATCTTAAGACTGCATACTTTAATTTCAATATAATTTACTGCATACATTAAACACAACAAAGTCAATACGCCCTATAAAGTTTGTTGATGTATCTTACAGTGCTAATGACTAATTTGCATGATTAATGATTTTCAGTAATTAGGATATATCTTAAGAATGCATACATTGATTTCAATATCATTTAGTAAATACGTTAACCATACCAAAGTGGATATGTCCTATAATATTTGTTAATATAGCTTACAGTTTTAATGAAAAATTTGCACAACTGGTGATTTTAGATACCTAGGCTGTATCTTAAAATTCAAGCTTCAAATTTCATATAATATGGTACATATATCAACCATAATAATACGCACCTGTCCTATGAAGTTTGTTGATACAAGATTTTCTCTTTAATGAGTAATTTGAATAATGAACGATATTCAGTAATTAAGCAATAACATGCACCCTTCAAATTCCGTATAATTTGGCACATAAGCTAAGAATGCAAAAAAGCCTGTTATCATAGTTTTTAGTTTTAATGAGAGATTTTGCATAATTAGTGATTCCCTTACGGGAGGCATTCAGTTTAAATCTGGTTTACTATTGTTATCTATTATGATACCACATTTAAACTAAATGCCTCCTATAAGGGCGAAATCATAGATTTTTGGTCCTACATTGTTGGAATGCAAGGTTCTAAAGTTTAGCTATTACATGATGTACTACTTAATTGGAATACTAATTATACGAAACTGTATTAAAAATAGTTATACGGAACTAGTGAAATTTGAAGCATACATAGTTAACATATTGCCTAATTACCAAAAAATCATTAATTATGCAAATTAACAATTTAAGTAATAAATTACATCATCAAGATTTAAATGATGTATGCACGTCTTTATTTACCACAAATGCATATACTAAATTATCTGAAATTTAAATCTTGCATTCTAATGATATTGCCTAATTATAAAAATGATAATATGCAAATTACGTATTGCAATTAAAAGCTACATATACAACTACATCAAACACGTATGATTTCTTATGGTTGATGTACATGTATGTAACAAGTTAAATGAAATTTGAAGTTTTGTATTTTTTAAGATATAGCATAATTACCGAAAATAATTAATTTTACAAATTATTCATGAAAGCTTTAAGCTAAATCAACAAACTTTATAGGACATATGCGCCTTATTATGGTTAATGTATGTACCAATTTATATTGAATATGGCCTAAGTACTAAAAACCATTAATTGGGCAAATGACTAATTAATGTTATTGGATGTTTACCAAAAGCTAATCAGTTCTTTTCATTGCCATATGGAAGAGTTTATAGCAAGTTTCCTAAGAATTGATATTGTAGATTTTGAAATATCGTGTCCACAGACAGACAGACAGACAGACAGACAGACAGACAGACAGACAGACAGACAGACAGAGGAGGTAAACCGGAGGTAAAATGCCGGACATTATTCAATTATTAAAGTATTCGAACATTATCCTGTAAATATTGCAATTATTAAAGTATTTGAATGTTATCCTGTAAATGTTTCAATTATTAAAATATTCGAATGTTATCCTGTAAATATTGCAATTATTAAAGTATTCGAATGTTCTCCTGTAAATATTGCAATTATTAAAATATTCGAATGTCATCCTGTAAATATTGCAATTATTAAAGTATTCGAACGTTGTCCTGTAAATGTTTCAATTATTCTCATTTTTGAATGTTTTCCTGTACCTATTTCAAATGTAATCGTACATTGATACAATATAATCATATCTTTATTATCCCAACATAGCGACAGTAGAGAATAAAACCATGTATGAAAACATATTGAAAACAAGATGACAATTATACATTAAAATGCGTACAATAAATAGTTACAAACTTGAAGAGACAATCACAAATTGTAACAAATGTAACAAACAATGGAAAACGAGTTACTAATCATTCCTGACACTGTTCAGTAAAGAATTGCTTTGGACTGAATGAATGAATGAATGAATGAATGCTAAAACTTCAAATTCCTGGTGAAGCACTGAAGGGGATGTTGATTATTGCTTGGGGTGGTCCTGGCTTTGCTCAAAAATAATTTTTCGTACAACTTGGCAAGGCTGTTCTGTTGTCCATAATAATTTTGCTGCAGATGTTAACAATTCTACAAAGACTTTTTTGTTTTGTACATCCGGATTACCAAACCAGCAAATTATAGAAAAACTTAAAATACTCCCAATGAATGAACTATAACAGAGAATTAACTTCTTTTTGTCAACTTTGAAGTAATTCAATTTCCTTAAAAACATGTGCTGTTGACGTTTGTATAAAATAATATCAGTGTTATTCTCACATCTCAAATTATTTATCTAACAATAAACACAAATATTCATACTGAACTGCAGCCTCCACTTCTTAAGTGACTGTTGCCTAGGTTGTAGTGCATATCTCCTGAAATCTATGCACGTCTTTGGTTTTATTAATGAGAAATCTCGAGAAAAGAAGCATTACACAAACTAACAAAATCATCAACTACAAGCCCATAATCGCTTTCACGATCGTGGAGCAAACTAACAATGGTGGAATCATTTGCGAACTCGATTATATGTCTATCATCATGTTGACTTCTACAATCATCAGTATACAAATATACAAAAGTGATGAAAGTACACACCCTTGGGCCTTGGGGTGAGCCTGTGGATAAAATACACACATCTGACAAAATTCCATTTACTCGAACTTGCTGGGATCTGTTAGTTAAAAAGTCTAAAAATCCATCCACCAACCTTAAGATGATTATTAAAATGAGTTTTACAGTTTTTCTGTTACAAGATGTGGTTGGATGGTGTTAAATACAGATGGAAAATCAACAAATAATACACAGGCATGTATTTTCCTAACCTCAAGGCACTTATTAATGAGGTTCATAAGCATTTTAAAATTCAAGTGATGTAAGAGCCACAGGACTGAAATCATTGATATTATCGAAAGTGACTTTAGGAATGTAGCATTTTGATAATAGCTTACCAACATACTTAGTAGTTGTGGGCTTGAAGCAGGCGCAGAAACTATTGTTACACCCTATTAAAAGTACAGTATTTCGTTTGGAAACTAAATGACTAATTTAGATACTATTGTAGTGAAAACGTTATTAAATTCATTTGCCAATGTTTGTGTATGGATAGCGATCGTCCATCCTCTCACTATCACTACATCTAGTTAGCAACATTTCTTTTTACAAGATGCACCAAAGATTTGTTCAGTTTCAGTCACTAATTACATCAATAATTGTTGAGTAAATTACGTATTGTAATTATTGAGTAGATTACATACATAATTATTCAATTATTTAAAACATGTTCACTTACCGTCATCATAATATCTGCCCTTGATGTAATGAAAGTAATACATCTGTTCTATGTCATCGAATCGTAGCAGTGTTTTACCTTGAGATTCACAGAACTGTAAAGCATCAGCATAGGTCATTGATGCGTCAATAAATTCATACTTGTATGTATCTGAAACATGAAAGTTATAACAAAAATAACAACCCAGTTTATTATTATGCTACAGTTATCGATACATTCTACTACTTAGATAGTTATCAATACATTCAACTACCTGGATTGTTATCAATACATTCTACTACCTGGATAGTTATCAATACATTCAACTACCTGGATAGTTATCAATACATTCTACTACCTGGATAGTTATCAGTACATTCTACTACCTGGATAGTTATCAATACATTCTACTACCTGGATAGTTATCAATACATTCTACTACCTGGATAGTTATCAATACATTCAACTACTTGGATAGTTATCAATACATTCTACTACTTGGATAGTTATCAATACATTCGACTACCTGGATAGTTATCAATACATTCAACTACCTGGATAGTTACCAATACATTCTACTACCTGGATAATTATCAATACATTCTACTACCTGGATAGTTATCAATATATTCTACTACCTGGATAGTTATCAATATATTCTACTACTTGGATAGTTATCAATACATTCAACTACTTGGATAGTTACCAATACATTCTACTACCTGGATAATTATTAATACATTCTACTACCTGGATAGTTATCAATATATTCTACTACCTGGATAGTTATCAATATATTCAACTACTTGGATAGTTATCGATACATTCTACTACCTGGATAATTATCGATACATTCTACTACCTGGATAATTATCAATACATTCTACTACCTGGATAGTTATCAATATATTCTACTACCTGGATAGTTATCAATACATTCAACTACTTGGATAGTTACCAATACATTCTACTACCTGGATAATTATCAATACATTCTACTACCTGGATAATTATTAATACATTCTACTACCTGGATAGTTATCAATATATTCTACTACCTGGATAGTTATCAATACATTCGACTACTTGGATAGTTATCAATACATTCTACTACTACTTGGATAGTTATCAATACATTCTACTACCTGGATAGTTATCAATATATTCTACTACCTGGATAGTTATCAATACATTCTACTACTTGGATAGTTATCAATACATTCAACTACTTGGATAGTTATCAATACATTCGACTACTTGGATAGTTATCAATACATTCTACTACTTAGATAGTTATCAATACATTCGACTACCTGGATAGTTATCAATACATTCAACTACCTGGATAGTTATCAATACATTCGACTACTTGGATAGTTATCAATACATTCTACTACTTGGATAGTTATCAATACATTCGACTACCTGGATAGTTATCAATACATTCTACTACTTGGATAGTTATCAATACATTCAACTACCTGGATAGTTATCAGTACATTCTACTACTTGGATAGTTATCAATACATTCTACTACTTGGATAATTATCAATACATTCGACTACCTGGATAGTTATCAATACATTCAACTACTTGGATAGTTATCAATACATTCTACTACTTGGATAATTATCAATACATTCTACTACCTGGATAGTTATCAATACATTCTACTACCTGGATAGTTATCAATACATTCTACTACCTGGATAGTTATCAATACATTCTACTACCTGGATAGTTATCAATACATTCTACTACTTGGATAGTTATCAATACATTCTACTACCTGGATAGTTATCAATACATTCTACTACTTGGATAGTTATCAATACATTCGACTACTTGGATAGTTATCAGTACATTCTACTACTTGGATAGTTATCAATACATTCTACTACCTGGATAGTTATCAATACATTCTACTACTTGGATAGTTATCAATACATTCTACTACTTGGATAGTTATCAATATATTCTACTACCTGGATAGTTATCAATACATTCGACTACCTGGATAGTTATCAATACATTCTACTACTTGGATAGTTATCAATACATTTGACTACTTGGATAGTTATCAGTACATTCTACTACTTGGATAGTTATCAATACATTCTACTACCTGGATAGTTATCAATACATTCTACTACTTGGATAGTTATCAATACATTCGACTATTGGATAGTTATCAATACATTCTACTACTTGGATAGTTATCAATACATTCAACTACCTGGATAGTTATCAATACATTCTACTACCTGGATAGTTATCAATACATTCAACTACCTGGATAGTTATCAATACATTCTACTACTTGGATAGTTATCAATACATTCTACTACCTGGATAGTTATCAATACATTCTACTACCTGGATAGTTATCAATACATTCAACTACCTGGATAGTTATCAATTCATTCTACTACTTGGATAGTTATCAATACATTCTACTACTTGGATAGTTATCAATACATTCTACTACCTGGATAGTTATCAATACATTCGACTACTTGGATAGTTATCAATACATTCTACTACCTGGATAGTTATCAATACATTCAACTACCTGGATAGTTATCAATACATTCTACTACCTGGATAGTTATCAATACATTCTACTACCTGGATAGATATCAATACATTCTACTACCTGGATAGTTATCAATACATTCGACTACTTGGATAGTTATCAATACATTCAACTACTTGGATAGTTATCGATACATTCAACTACTTGGATAGTTATCAATACATTCAACTACTTGGATAGTTATCAATACATTCTACTACTTGGATAGTTATCAATACATTCTACTACTTGGATAGTTATCAATATATTCTACTACCTGGATAGTTATCAATACATTCAACTACCTGGATAATTATCAATACATTCAACTACCTGGATAATTATCAATACATTCAACTACCTGGATAGTTATCAATATATTCTACTACTTGGATAGTTATCAATACATTCTACTACCTGGATAGTTATCAGTACATTCGACTACCTGGATAGTTATCAATACATTCTACTACTTGGATAGTTATCAATACATTCTACTACTTGGATAGTTATCAATACATTCTACTACCTGGATAGTTATCAATACATTCAACTACTTGGATAGTTATCAATACATTCTACTACCTGGATAGTTATCAATACATTCTACTACTTGGATAGTTATCAATACATTCAACTACCTGGATAGTTATCAATACATTCTACTACCTGGATAGCTATCAATACATTCTACTACTTGGATAGTTATCAATACATTCAACTACCTGGATAATTATCAATACATTCAACTACCTGGATAATTATCAATACATTCAACTACCTGGATAGCTATCAATATATTCTACTACTTGGATAGTTATCAATACATTCTACTACCTGGATAGTTATCAGTACATTCGACTACCTGGATAGTTATCAATACATTCTACTACTTGGATAGTTATCAATACATTCTACTACTTGGATAGTTATCAATACATTCTACTACCTGGATAGTTATCAATACATTCGACTACCTGGATAGTTATCAATACATTCAACTACTTGGATAGTTATCAATACATTCTACTACCTGGATAGTTATCAATACATTCAACTACTTGGATAGTTATCAATACATTCTACTACCTGGATAGTTATCAATACATTCGACTACCTGGATAGTTATCAGTACATTCGACTACCTGGATAGTTATCAGTATATTCTACTACCTGGATAGTTATCAATACATTCGACTACCTGGATAGTTATCAATACATTCTATTACCTGGATAGTTATCAGTACATTCTACTACCTGGATAGTTATCAGTACATTCGACTACCTGGATAGTTATCAATACATTCGACTACCTGGATAGTTATCAATACATTCTACTACCTGGATAGTTATCAGTACATTCGACTACCTGGATAGTTATCAGTACATTCTACTACCTGGATAGTTATCAGTACATTCTACTACTTGGATAGTTATCAATACATTCAACTACCTGGATAATTATCAATACTTTCTACTACTTGGATAGTTATCAATACATTCTACTACTTGGATAGTTATCAATACATTCGACTACCTGGATAGTTATCAATACATTCGACTACCTGGATAGTTATCAATACATTCTACTACTTGGATAGTTATCAATACATTCGACTACCTGGATAGTTATCTATACATTCTACTACCTGGACAGTTATCAATACATTCGACTACTTGGATAGTTATCAATACATTCGACTACTTGGATAGTTATCAATACATTCGACTACTTGGATAGTTATCAATACATTCTACTACTTGGATAGTTATCAATACATTCGACTACTTGGATAGTTATCAATACATTCTACTACCTGGATAGTTATCAATACATTCTACTACTTGGATAGTTATCAATACATTCGACTACTTGGATAGTTATCAATACATTCTACTACTTGGATAATTATCAATACATTCAACTACCTGGATAATTATCAATACATTCAACTACCTGGATAGTTATCAATACATTCTACTACCTGGATAGTTATCAATACATTCAACTACCTGGATAGTTATCAATACATTCTACTACCTGGATAGTTATCAGTACATTCTACTACCTGGATAGTTATCAATACATTCTACTACCTGGATAGTTATCAATACATTCAACTACCTGGATAGTTATCAATACATTCGACTACCTGGATAGTTATCAATACATTCGACTACCTGGATAGTTATCAATACATTCTACTACTTGGATAGTTATCAATACATTCTACTACTTGGATAGTTATCAATACATTCGACTACCTGGATAGTTATCAATACATTCTACTACCTGGATAGTTATCAATACATTCTACTACCTGGATAGTTATCAATACATTCTACTACCTGGATAATTATCAATACATTCTACTGTTACGGATGACAGAATACAACTTTTTAATATTCGCTAAGTTTTGATGTTTTGCGAGGTCACCGTGAACTCTCAGCTGTCATGAATTAATACTTATGTCACAAGTACTGTCTGTGATGTCATACCGGTATGTACAGTCCGATATCTCAAAAACTGTCTGTGATGTCACAAGTACTGTCGGTGATGTTAGTAGTACTGTCTGTGATGTCTCAAGTATTGTCTGTGATGTCAAAAGTATTGTCTGTAATGTCACAAGTACTGTCGGTGATGTCACACACTGTTGGTGATGTCACAAGTACAGTCAATGATATCAAAAGTACTGTCGGTGATGTCACAAATACTATCAGTGATGTTAGTAGTACTGTCTGTAATGTAACAACTACTGTCTGTGATGTCATATGTACAGTCCGATATCTCAAGAACTGTCTGTGATGTCACAAGAACTGTCAGCAATGCAACCATTACTGTCAGTAATACCAAAAGTGCTGTCTGTGATGTCACGTGTGCTGTCGGCAATGCAACAAGTACCGCCTGTGATATCAAAAGTACTGTCAATGATGTCACAACTACTGTCTGTGATGTTAGTAGTACTTTCTGTGGTGTCACAAGTACAGTCTGTGATGTCACATGTACTGTCTGTGATGTCACAAGTACAGTCGGTAAAGTCAAAAGTATAAATACTCGCTGTGATGTTAGTAGTACTGTCTGTGATGTCACAAGTACTGTCGGTGATCATGATGTCACAGGTACAGTCGGTGATTTTAGTAGTACTGTCTGTGATGTCACAAGTACTGTCGGTGATCATGATGTCACAGGTACAGTCGGTGATGTTAGTAGTACTGTCTGTGATGTCACAAGTACTGTCGGTGATCATAATGTCACAGGTACAGTCGGTGATGTTAGTAATACTGTCTGTGATGTCACAAGTACTGTCGGTGATGATGATGTCACAGGTACAGTCGGTGATGTTAGTAGTACTGTCTGTGATGTCACAAGTACTGTCGGTGATCATGATGTCACAGGTACAGTCGGTGATGTTAGTAGTACTGTCTGTGATGTCACAAGTACTTTCGGTGGTTTTATTAGTACTGTCTGTGATGTCACAACTACTGTCTGTGATGTCACAAGTACTGTCTGTAATGTCACAAGTACTGTCTGTGATGGGACAAATACTGTCTGTGATGTCACAAGTACTGTCTGTAATGTCACAAGTACTGTCTGTGATGGGACAAATACTGACTTTGCTGTCAAAAGTACTGTTTCTCATTATACAATGATTG
This sequence comes from Glandiceps talaboti, assembly GCF_964340395.1. NCBI lineage: Eukaryota > Metazoa > Hemichordata > Enteropneusta > Spengelidae > Glandiceps > Glandiceps talaboti. The sequence goes on along the minus strand of NC_135565.1, from coordinate 1,376,537 downwards.
TCTGTGATGTCAAAGTACTGCCTGTGATGTCACAATTGCTGTCTTCGATGTCACAAGTATTGTCTGTGATGTCAAAAGTACCGTCTGTGATGTCATAAGTACTGCTCGTGATGTCACAAGTACTGTTTGTCATGATACAAATACTGTCTCTGATGTCACTAGTACTGTCTGTGGTGTCACATGTACTGTCTGTGATGTCACAAGTACTGTCTGTGATGTCACAAGTACTGTCTGTCATTTTACAAATATTGTCTTTGATGTCACAAGTACTGTCTGTGATGTTACAAGTACTGTCTGTGATGTCACAAGTACTGTCTGTGTTGTCACAAGTACTGTTTCTCATTATACAATGATTGTATGTGATGTCAAAGTACTGCCTGTGATGTCACAAGTACTGTTTGTCATGATACAAATACTGTCTGTGATGTCACAAGTGCTGTCTGTGATGTCACAAGTACTGTCTGTGATGTCACAAGTACTGTCTGTGATGTCACAGGTACTGTCTGTCATGATACAAATACTGTCTGTGATGTCACAAGTACTGTCTGTCATGATACAAGTACTGTCTGTGATGTCACAAGTACTGTTTGTCATGATACAAATACTGTCTGTGATGTCACAAGTGCTGTCTGTGACGTCACAAGTACTGTCTGTGATGTCACAAGTACTGTCTGTGATGTCACAAGTACTGTCAGTGATGTCACAAGTGCTGTCTTCGATGTCACAAGTACTGTCTGTGATGTCACAAGAACTGTCAGTGATGTCACAAGTGCTGTCTTCGATGTCACAAGTATGTCTGTGATGTCACAAGTACTGTCTGTGATGTCACAAGTATTGTCTGATGTCACAAGTATGTCTGTGATGCCACAAGTATTGTCTGTGATGTCACAAGTATTGTCTGATGTCACAAGTATGTCTGTGATGTCACAAGTACTGTCTGTGATGTCACAAGTATTGTCTGTGATGTCACAAGTACAGTCTGTCATGATACAAATACTGTCTGTGATGCACAAGTATTGTCTGTGATGTCACAAGTATTGTCTGTGATATCACAAGTACTGTCTGTGATGTCACAAGTATTGTCTGTGATGTCACAAGTACAGTCTGTCATGATACAAATACTGTCTGTGATGCACAAGTATTGTCTGTGATGTCACAAGTACTGTCTGTGATGTCTCAAATATTGTCTGTGATGTCACAAGTACTGTCTGTGATGTCACAAGTACTGTCTGTGATGTCACAAGTACTGTTTGTGATGTCACAAGTATTGTCTGTGATGTTTCAATGAGATTAATTAATTTTTACTTACTTTTACAGGACATGAAAGGAACACATACACGATGAGGGGTTCCACTTACGGATAATTCATACCAAAACCATCCAGACTCAGGTTTAGGGTGTACATCTACACACAGGTGAGAGGCATCATCACATACATAATTAGAAGCATCTACATCAAGCGATATGTCGACGGAAGAGGTTGCCCCGGCAAAAAAGTTAATATTGGGAGATGTGATGGTTACGTTGTTACTGTCTAACTTGTCATAATTTCCGTTGTTTAAAATGGCCAGGAAAGCATCAATTAGCAGCAGAGATTCCACATCTCCTTCGATTTTACCAGTACTGTAACTATCGGTTGTTATGGAAACAGTCAAGGGGAACGTGTTAGGGACGCCCATGACGATGTCTACTAGAGAACCAGTGAGCGTTGACGGCACTGTGTCAGAAAGTGTCAGTTGAACTGAAACCAAGGATAAATATTGCTGAAAAACCAAAATACTCCACAAGTTGTGTATATGATAACAAAGAAAGTATAACTTCTACCATGATTTTTTGTTTGTTTGTTTGTTTGTTTGTTTGTTTGTTTGTTTGTTTGTTTGTTTGTTTGTTTGTTTGTTTGTTTGTTTGTTTGTCTGTCTGTCTGTCTGTCTGTCTGTCTGTATGTGTGTATGTATGTGCATATCTTTGTGTCTCTGTGTCTGTGTGTGTGTGTGTGTGTGTGTGTGTGTGTGTGTGTGTGTGTGTGTGTGTGAAACAACAGAATGTGCTATCATACGGCTATTTTGCTAATAACTTAAGGAAATTGCTATCACATACAACTGTTATGTCAATGTACTGTGTTACAACATTACATATAGTATAACAAATATACGGTTAGTTGTGATATTGCTGCATGTGTTGTCAAGAGAAACAACACCTTGCTTCATGAATCTGATACAAGACTTTGAATAGTTGATGATTAATATTGGTTAAAACAATAAAAATGATAATTAAATTCAGTAAATGAAATAATTAAAAAGTTAAACATAAGGCCTAAAAAAATAATTGTTTGGTTCCGGTTACCCGACACAACCTAGCTGTTCACTGCCGACCCTAAACTTTTTTTTACCTATTCGAGAAAAAAAAATCGCAAAAATTGTGAAGTCTCACAAGAAACAGTGGATGCGGAAACTAACATCAACTCAAAAAGACAAAACAAAACCATGTTCTTCCAATCTAGTAATGGCTGTACATCTGATAGGAAGAATAAACAACACAGAGACCATTTGGAAAACAATGGAAAACCTGAACTAGACACTCACATAGAAAAAATAAAATAAAATAAAATAAAAAATCTAGCTACCCCACCTATTGTAAAATTGAGCATAATCAGAACCAAACAATCGTTTTTATTATGTCTAAGGCCAAACAAAAAGAACTGCGTGGTTCCGGTTACGCTCATTTTTAAAAAAAAAATATTTGTTTTCCATGTGTGAGTGTCTAGTTCAGGTAGTTACGTTTTCTGTTGTTTTCCACATGGTTTCTGTATTATTGGGTTTTACAGATTTACAGCCATTACGTCATTACAGATTTGAGAACAGTTTTATATGTCTTTTTTTAAATTAATGTCAGTTTCCGCTCCTCAATACCAGTGCCACAGAAATGCCCTTACGTCCGATGCCAGCACCATAATAGGACAGTTCTACTGGCATGGCACAGTTAAGGTCCGGTCTGATAGCGATAGCGTCCCGAATATAATTAAATATCACTATTTCTCACGAGACTTTACAATTTTCGCAATTTTATTCTTTTTTTCTCAATTACATAAAAAAATATTTTAGGGTCGGCAGTGAAAATCTAGGTGGGGTCGTGCAACCGGAACCACACCACTTTTTTTAGGCCTCATATTTATCATTGACTTGTACATTTGTGTGTTTGGATTGACCTCCCTGTTGATCTGATATGAAAGGTAATGCTAAAAATGTTTATTAACAATTACATTGGTGTGACGCCACCAAACTGAACAGTCTGCTATAGGTGTTCACTAACTTAGTAAGTTTTAGGCAAAGGAAACCTGACATAAGAATTCTTTAGCTTAGGTTGTATCCTGAAAAGTTAGCTTTCCGAAACCTAAAGAGTTTCCATTAGCTTTCCGTTGCATATAGCATGAAACATCTAAATTAGTTGAATTTCCATTGCTAAATAGGTGTCCATTTGGAAACCTTACATTTTGTAAGAAACATTATAGGTTTAGTGTACGAATTCTATTTTCAATTGTCCAAATAAATTTGTCATAAAATAATTATTTCGATGAGTGCAAGTTACAAATAGTAATATGGATAGACAAGCTTATTTTAACATACAAAAACAAAATATTAATATACCTTCATCGAAGCAGATTTTTAAACAGCTCTTTGTATTTTCTTTTAATGCGGAAAAAATCAAACTTGTGTTTTTTGACAACATGACCTCAGAAAATAGGATAGGTAGGTCGGAATTTTATTTTATTTTATATTTTATTTTATCTTTACCTTAATTTCCATTTGTTTTTAATTTTGAAAAATCAAAAACTAAATGAATGTTGGTTAGATTATCCATTCTGTGATAAGTATCACTGGGGAAAGAAAACAGACTTGCATGAAGGTCAAAAAGACAAATATTTGTTGTTTTGTTCTAAATGGTCAATCAATATTTACGATAGACGACTTAAAGTAAGGCCAGTCAGCTTATCAGAAACACAATTCTTTTTTATTTTGCAAAAATTAAAATGCGTTTGATCAGATTTTTTAATGAAATTTGTATTACTTGTCTCTGAAGGTATAGTTATGTAATAAGTTCAAACGTTCAAACAACCTAAACACTTATCACCTACATGTAATAAGTTCAAACGTTCAAACAACCTAAACACTTATCACCTACAGTGTATACAACCTCACTGAAAAAAATACATAGATTTTGATTTTGATTGCATTTTCAACCAAACTTTACTGATGGTTGATATAGTAATTGTATTGGACATTCAAAATTAGAAATTATTGATGAACCAGATTTAAACTGAATGCCTTGTGTAAGGGAAACGGTTTTAGATTTTCACTCTTACACACAATAATTGTTCGAATGCAACAGCACATATGTGATATATTTTGTTTGAAGTATGTACCAAATTGAATAGAATTTAAAGAGCAAATTCTTTTTAGATATAGCCTAATTACTGAAACATCATTAATTATGCAAATGAGTCATTAAAACTAACAGCTACATCAGGGAATGAGTGATTAATTATGTTTGAAGTATTTACCAAATTATGTTGAATTTTAAGTATGAATTCTCACCATAAAGAGATATACATCATCATATGGCTGGTGTGGTCTTGTTGTTAGCTACATTTGTATACATTTTTTGAATATTTATTCATTTGTCTATTAATCTCTGTTATCGTTACAATATATGTGATCATTTGGTTGTTGCTATGGGCGTGGTCTTGTTGCTAGGCATATTTACATACATTTTTTGAATGTTTATTTACTTGTCTAGTAATCCATGTTATCTTTGCAATGATGTGATCATTTGGCTGTTGCTATGGGCGTGGTTTTGCTGCTAGGCATGTTTGCATGCCTACCAGATGATGTTATTTTAGCAAAAATATACTGGTATTTGATTGTTGCTAAGAGTGTATAGTCATGGTTGCTAGGGTTAATGGTGCCGAAATGTTTTGGGACAGAATCTGCAGAATACGAACACTTCTAGAAACATCTCACCAAATTTCAGTCTGAATAATCAAGAAGAAAAAGTTTAAAATCTTGTACATTTGTACATCTAATTTGCATATTACTGATGAGACCATTATATACCTAATACTTCTTCATCTATACACCCACAGATGCATCCCTGTTAAATTTCAGCCCAATCTGCACAGAAGTTTTGGAATTAAGGAGTTTTGACCACAAATGAACATGTTTAGCCCTAATTTGCATATTACTGATGAAATCATCATGTCATGAACAAAGCTTAATCGGCACACCCCTAAGAACGTTCCCCATCATATTTCAGACCAATCTTCCCAGTGGTTTTTGAATTAAAAGTTATAGGACCGCCAATGACATTTTTTGACCCAAACCTCACACCAGTGATGCGATCATTTTGCTTTGTACAATTTCCTAACTAGACACCAAATGTAATGTCCCCATCAAATACCGTGGCAAATGGTCTGACAGTTTTTTTAGTTTCAGTCGTCCACACACACACACACACACACACACACACACACAGACAAATGGACAGACACCACACCATGCCTAGAGCACTACTGAAGCTTATCAGTTAAGTTGTGCTAAAAATCATGTTTTACCCCAAATAACACATCCGTGGTGCGATCATTTTGCTGTGAACAATAGACACCCAAACGAATATGGACGGGCAGACAGACAGACAGACAGACAGACAGACAGACAGACAGACAGACAGACAGACACAGACAGACAGACATAGACAGACAGACAGACATAGACAGACAGACAGACAGACAGACAGACAGACAGACAGACAGACAGACAGACAGACAGACAGACAGACAGACAGACAGACAATTGCTTTGCCATGCCTATAGCATTTCGGAATCTCAGTTTAGCTGTGCTAAAAAGAAATCTTACCAGTGCAGGTAGAGTTTAACTCAATACATGCAGCGATGAAAGGTTGTCCTGACCACCATTTCCATTCATAGGGAAGTTCGTCTTTAATCGGATACACATCAACACACACATATAAATATTGTTGGCAGCTATAGTTATTCAGATTGTACTGAGAGAAGATAACATTATTGATTGTTATCACAGTGTTATCCCGTATTGTCACCAAATTGTTTGTTAGTTTGTCACTTGCTTGGGGTATCGTTGTGTCGTTAACTGCTGCAAGAGATACATTCATACCCATTGTCATATTGGTTTCACCAATGAAATTGGCACTATCAGGACCAGTTGCTATGGTAACGTCAAAATTGAAAGTCTTATTTGACCCCATGATGACGTCAAGGTTTGCAACGACATTTACCGCAAGACCGATGGAGGTTGCTTCTACCTGATCTGAAATTAAAGACAGATTGTGATTTGACATTAACGAGAACTAATATCAATTATAGCAATTATTATATACATAGACCCCCATATTCCCAGGGTGTGACATCAAAGTATAGTAATATGAATGCCATACTTTTCATATTACTATACTTTGACGTCACACTATAGTAATATAGTCGGAACTACTTTGAATTATTTGTAAACATCATCAACCTGTACAGTTACGATGTTGTTGTTGTTGTTGTTGTTGTTGTTGTTGTTGTTGTTGTTGTTGTTTGAAAATATGGTTTCCTTGCTATTCATGGATTGCCGAACATCGACCATCATCATCATCAGTGTAAACAGTGAACAAATACACCTCTTTTGATCAGTTTTTACGGAGGGGGGGGGCGCCAAATAAAACGGGGGGGGCACCTCAATTTGGGACTCAAAGATGGGGGAGTCATCATTTTTACGAAGTGAATAAAGGGGGGCACCTTGTTTTCAACTTAACAAAATCATGAGCCACGCTCCTGTACTTAAAAGTCCATACATTTAATATCATAACCAGGCCAAAGCCCCTAAGCTCGCACAGCTGGGTAGATTCATTTGTGACCGGCTGCCTCACAATGATATCATAGATAGCACCCTTGGTGTGGAGATTGCACATCGTACATAGAATGCTCATGTGTAGTCATTGTACTGCAATGCATCCTTGGGTACAAACACCAAAAAAACATCGCATAGTATATAGGATGTGTATGCGTACTAGTCATTGAGCTGTTATGCTGTCGCTTGTGGGCACTGTGCAAGCTATTAAAAAAAATGTATGTGCATAAAATAAACCATAAACAAATAGCAAATATACATTCAAATATAACATAAACTTTGTCTCTTGATACATCCAATACATATGGTATGGTGTCACAACACTGCACCATGGCCACCTTTAAGCAACAGTTATTTGTTAGAAATGACTTCTCGCTATTGCACGCCATGAGTTGCATTGTGTCATCTTGTTGTTGAAAAACTTGCATGTGTAGCTGTACATGTAACACATAAGAAATGAAATACCTTGAGATTTACTGGCTCTAAAATCTGTTCCTCCATTGACCTGAACATGTGGAATTGTGGACAAACATAACCAATTTTGGACACTTTGAAATAATATGTGGCAAACACTGTGACTAAAAGTGCCTGGCCCAGCCTGTGTCTAGATAAATGTACAAGTGAGATACACAATGACAGAAACAAACTCACTAGCATACTGTTTACATGAATTTGGTGAATGACAGGAATAATCATTAATTTGCAGGAAGTTGCTCAAATGTACGATTATCTGAAAACATCGTGACTTCAAAACAGCAAGGGGCATTGCAAATATTGTTTTTCTGGCATTTCATGGACGAATATTATTACAGTGTATTTTTTGAAGGCGATAACCGGTACGTGTTCCCTGATCAATTTTAATACCAGAGTTTCCCATAGCTGAGGCCATGATCATATGTTTACTTACTGCACTGTTCAAAAGGCGACGCGAGTACGATTGGGCTAAAATATGCCGTCCTTGGCCCGGGGATGCCGTCAAACGTCACGACGGTATCGTAATGCTTCTTGTCGGCAAATAATAAAAAATCAGATAAACAAGCGACCTATCGGTCAGAATAGCTCCGCTGTTTTTTTTTAAATTTTATTTTTTATTTTGGTGACATGTAGAAGTGGTTCAGTTCTTCAGCTCTGCACTATGCAGTTTTGTTTTAGCGATGCAATAAAGTGGTTAGTGGTTTCATATGATGTCTCACTATAAAACACATTTTACACAGAAGTTGGTAATGTATTGTACTTTTATACCATAGTCACCATTTTATAACAAAAATCTACTGTTATGAAAAATTGCACAAAATCTCAGGAAAAAAATGACTGGGAAATGCACACAAGAAAAAGAAAAAAAGAGAGAAGATTTTGAGGTTGGCTATAAATAATTCCAGTGTCTTACAGCTTTAACCCTGGAAAATTTTAATGATGAATGAAATAAACTAGGGATCTAAAATAATTTTGAGGCAATTTGAATTTCAATTTTCTAACAAATTTACCAAGTCAACAACATTCAACTTGTACTAGTTGTAGTAGATATATATATATAGGGAAGAAATGTATTAATCGCCATCTTAGTTTCCGTACGGCGACAATCCCCAAGTACCCGAAAGAGAGTCATTCTCAGCCAACAGGGTTCGACACTGGAGTAAAAAAGTCACTATCCCACAGGACTAGTAAAATTGATAACGTAGTAGTCCTGCAAAAAAATTGGTGGTCCTATCTTTAAGTGCTTTCGCTTGTTCACTTAGGCTCTTCATCTCTCTTAGTTTTTGCTCTACTTCTAATTCACTTTTCCAAACCCCATATTTATTTCAAACCGTGTGTTGTAATTGAACTGTCTATTTCTTTGTAGTTGTTTGTGCATCATCAACTCCTTACTGTAATTTTATTCTTTTTTATGTTTTGGAGCTTCTTCTCTTTTTTTGTTGCTTTCTGTGAGTAGTTTGTCTTAATTGGGGGGGGGGGGGAGTAATAAGCTGTTATGTGGTCTTATTTCTAGCTTAAATACTACATAACATTTCTGGTACACATTGATCTAACTATTGCATTTTTAAAAGACAAAAAATTACCTTCCCATGGAGCAAGTCTTTATAGTGTTGTCCTTAGTGCATATTAGAATGTATTTACAACATAAAAATAAATAAATTTGAAGGTTACCAGCAGTTACAGCAAAATTTTGTTACTAATTACATGTACAAGTCACTTCGTCTATTTTCGTGTCTATGTACTTCCGGGTTGACATAAACGTTAAACGTGATACAGTCGGCCCTATAATTACTAAGAAATGACAAAACAGTTCGCAAAATAAAGTTCAGGATTTTAATTTTTCAAACTGAATATCAATATCCACTACACATTCAATAACTGGTTTCGCGTATTTAGAAATGTGCCCCAAAACATGAACACGGAACACGGAACACGGAATCATGTCAGTGTTAGTACACTGTTACTAAGTTAGCAGTTTCATTGTAGGCTGTAAGTTGTACCGGTAAAAAAACGATCATCACATCATGTAGGAAGTACAAAAACATAGAACACGTTGTTTTCTTGCTGAATAAACTCACTGAAATAACAACACGGTCAAATTGCGTCTTCGATTTTGACAGCCACCATTGTTATGATTGAGCTTCACTTACATCCAATTTGTACAGCGTTTTTACAAAGGGAGCTCGTCAATAACCTACCGAATAATTAACTCAGAAACGTAGTTTAAATACTAACTGATCTAAAAATTACTGTTCAGAAAGACTACGCATCCGTACATAAATACGAATTCATGCGACAAAGATTTCAACTTTACTATTTACTTGTTACAGTGTAGAGGCCAGCCTTACCCTTATTATACACATATCATCGTACAACTAATTTTATTGGCTATAATATTAGCTACATTTGAAAGGTCTCACTTGATTGGCTCATCCTTCGCTATTCCCGTTTTCAAGAGACACCCCGCCAGAATAAAGTGCCACGTAGTACAGCAATGGCGCGAGATCGCCTGTTGGGCGACTTTCCCACCGGGTGTGCTTTTCGAAAACTACACAACACATGCTTTTATGACACGGAATCATAGAAAATCTACCCCGAAAATCTACAACGAAATGGTTGAAGTGATCTTTTTTTTAATTTTTAATTTCTTTTCCTCACAACAACAAAATCTGCGGATCAAAAGTGTTGTAAACTAAACCAGAAAGAATTATCGGGCTGGCTAAACTTCCCGATGAACTGGAGTAAGGTCCAAGTCCAAGTAAGCCCCGATAGTACGTGAGAAAATCGTCTCAAACTAGCGATACAACTTTCAAAATATAACTTGACATGTTAGAGTTATACAATTCAAGAAGGGTTTTCACTCGAAAACAACAATTCTGTGAATAATGACACTGAACGCAGCGATTTCTCGGACGATGTTACCACTGCACTGTAACGTATGGCTGACAACGACTTGCTTCTGGGTTAGTCCCTCGTGCATCCGGGTACTTGGGATTGTCCTGCATTACCACATCGGCAATTTTGACGCTGTAATTTTGCCACCAATATTGATCGTACAAAAACAAAACTCCATAAATGAACCACAAAGTACTTTCCCTTTCAAAATGTGGTAATTTTAGAAAGAGTATTATCGTTTTTATTGACGACTGACTCTGTCAAAAATCGTTCGATACACTTCAGTTCAGGCATGGAAGACTTCTCACAATGATAATGAGGTGCATATACTGGAATGAACCATTCTGTAGGAGGGGTGGGTGGAGAATTGGATTTGAAGTTTACAACCCTTTTTCGAACAAATATTTGTCATTTGGGCGCACAATGCGTAGAATTAAGACTATAGCACATATTACATTGCTTGTTTGACGTCAATAGTGTCTTTTGAAAAGTTACACTTTACCTAAAGTCTCGCGGACTGATTTCCAATATGGCGTCGGTCATAATACTCATTAACATATTCATTTTTTTTTCAAATTTCAAAAAAAAAATCATAAAAAATAGAAGAGAAGACGTGCTGACTTGAAATTAACAAATCTAAGTAAGCTACCCCTGTGCATCAACACACCAGATATCAAAGCAATCTGATTTAAAGTTTATGAGGAGTTGATGAAAATGTCATTTTTGGAAAAAAAATCATAAAAATTGAAAATGGCACAGATCAACTTGGCATGAACAAATCTGAATAGCCTCCCCCAAGGGAACATGCACACCAAATATCGAAGAATTCCGACTGTCACTTTCAGAGTAGATAGTGAAAATATAAAAGTTTGACGGACACATATGATTCACTCTACTCTCTATACCTCAATACCCACCTATACCTAAAGCTACGCTTTCAGCTTTCGCTGACAGCGGAGCTAATAAAAGTCAATGAATGTGAAACACGCGACATTACAAGTGTTTATATATATCTAGTCTAGCCGTTTTGATTTATTTTGCCATAATATGGGGAGATAATATTTTAGCATTTATACCCACAGACACTGACAATTAGTCAGAAAGTGTGAGTAAATATCGGTAAATGTTGGTTAATAAGACATGTAGAGTGTAGTTTTTGTTTACTGATGTCTGTTACAACCACCAGCAATGTATTTTTTCACAATGCTGTTGAGTTTTGTTCACCTAGTGACTACGCTCGTCATAGTCTTAGTGCTATCCATGTCTCCTTATGACGTCATAAAATCTCGTGGTCTAGGTGGGACCGGAAATACCCGAAAACTCTCGAAGTAAATCCGAAGGGAAGTGACTGAAAAAGGGTCATTTTAAGGTGTTTGCAGACGCTTTTGAAAAGTTTTAAAACCAGAATGCATTTCACAAACATGTCGTCTAGCAAATTAGCGATAGTGAATGTGAGCATTTTGAATCACCTTTAAGGTAAGTACTAAATGATATTGAAATTGAAGTATGCAGTCTTACAGATATAGCCTAATTACAGAAACTCATTAATTATGCAAATTATTCATTAACACTGTAAGGTACATCAACAAACTTTATAGGACATATTCGATTTGTTATGGTTGACGTATGTACTGAATTGTATTGAAATTGAAGTATGCGTCTTGGTTGATTGAAATTGCCATTCCATTCGATGGACATATTTCGAAATGTTATATACCATAAGATTGAGAAATACTTCCCACTATCACCGGAAATAAATAACTATGGGTTTCGTATTAAATTAGGAAGCCCTGGCAGTATTCACCACAGATTTGTAAGTGGACTTATGAAAGCGGGTTTAAATAAGACTAATGTTAAATGTATTGCAAAATATTGCAGCGTTAGAGCCATAATTGGTTCTAGTAATATCTGGAGAAAGAGATGCAGGTATTATGACGACTAACACACAATATTTGCCTTGGTGGTGTGGATAACATGTTCAAATGCAACTTGAAATAAATCCTGCTAGATACAGTGTGAACTCGATAATACTGTACCTGTACATGCTAATGTGTGTCATGTATTTCGGAAATAAAATAATTTGATAGGTATGTATGTATGTATGTATGTATGTATGTATGTATGTATGTATGTATGTATGTATGTATGTATGTATGTATGTATGTATGTATGTATGCATGCATGCATATGCATGTATGCATGTATGTATGTATGTATGTATGTATGTATGTATGTATGTATGTATGTATGAGTGTGTGTGTGTGTGTGTGTGTGTGTGTGTGTGCGTGTCAATGGAACACTCCACCTCTATTTGTGTTAAGTTTGTGGAACGCCATTAAAAGTTATGACTATAAAATAGAAGGGTTAGTGGGTTACTAAAACATTCTGTGTCAAGGAGGAGAGTTACTGAAAACTTTCCAACCAGGCAGGAGTTATTTTGTTTTATTTTCAAGACAATTCCTCAGACCCCCCCCCCCGGTCATAAATAATGACCGCTCCCTAGTGTCAGTTTTCATCCTATATTTTCCTATTTTATGTAACAACTTCGTATCACTTACTTATACATGAACTCCACTCAACACAATGTCTGATTGTCTCCAAGAAGACATTTTCGTCGATAGCCCAAGCCCAGGGGGAATCACTTCTCGGTGCAACGTCAACGCAAATATATGGAAAACTTGAACACCCCATTCCTCTGAGGTTATAATCAACAGTTGCTCCGACTACGTTTACTATGGTGTTGGCAGCAAGCTCCATAAAAGTTGAGGGTATATAATCGACTGATGTAACAGCTGATGGCTGAGCTCCATTTTCATTTGCAGAGAAATAAACGCTGATGTCGAAAAGTTCATTGGCTGTGTCTGCATATTGTTGGGTGATATTTCCAAGAAGCATGTCGACTTTCAGAGAAAGCATTTCTGTCGTTCCCATGGTAATATCAAGATTACCGGAGAATGAAGATAATTGGATATCTACTGGCTCAATTGGGTCTATTAAGAGATAGAAAAAAATAGCGCCAATGGTATTGTAGCACAACTGTACATTTTTGAAAAATATTTATACACATGCTGATCCATGCTAGGTATAGGTGTTCATTTGCTAAATGACTATCCAGTTGCCTGTTTCACCCTGTTATTGTCATTGCAATATATATACACGATCATTTGGCTGCTATACATATTTGCATACATTTTTTGAATGTTCTTTCACTTGTCTATGAATCCCTTGTGTTACCTTTGTGATATACACCATCATATGGATGTTGCTATGGGCGTGGTCTTGTTGTTAGGTAAATTTACAAAGATTTTTCGAATGTTTTATTCACTTGTCTATTAATCCCTATTGTTATCTTTCCAATATATGCAATAATTTGGCTGTTGCTATGGGCGTGGTCTTGCTGCTAGGCATGTTTGCATACACTGTTTGAATGTTTGTCACTTGTCAAAAAATCCCTGTTATTGTCTTTGTGAAATACACCATCTTTTGGCTGTTGCTATGGGTGTGGTCATGGTTGCTAGGAATATTGCAAACATTTTTTGAATGTTTACTCACTTGCGTACCAGATGATGTTGTTATTTTAGCAAACTGTACTGCCATTTGTTTGTTGCTAAGGGCGTGGTCATGGTTGCTAGGGCCACTTGTGTAAAAAATTTAAACAAAATCTGCAGAATAACACTTCTAGAAACATCTCACCAAATTTCTTTGGCCAAGTCCTTTTTGAGATAAAAACTTTTTGACCAAAATTCACATTTTTACAACTAATTTGCATATCACTATTATATTCTTAATACTTCTTTATCTATACATCCCTCCCCAGATGCATCCCAATTAACTTTCATCCCAATCTGCTCAGTAGTTTTGGAATTAAAGATTTTTGACCCAAAAAAAACATATTTTAGCCCTAATTTGCATATTTCTAATGGAATCATCATGTCATGAACAAATCTTAATCTACACATCCCTAAAAATGTCCCAACCGAATTTCAGACCAATCTGCCCAGAAGTTTCTGAGTATAGGTTGTTTGACTAAAAATTACAATTGTTTACCCAAATCACTAACCGGATGCAAGATCATTTTGATATGAAAATTTCCCAACTAGACACCCAAAGTAATACACCCACCAAATATCATGGCAATCAGTCAAGCAGTTTCTGACTTTAAATTGTTTACACACACACACACACACACACACACACACACACACACACACACACACACGCAAACACACACACACATCCACACAGAGGGACAGACAAACAGACAGACAGACAGACAGACACTTTGCCATGCCTATAGCACTACTGAACCTAACAGTACATTTGTGCTAAAACGACTTAAAATACTCTGTTGCTATCATACATTGGCTCATTTTCAAGTTTTAGCAATTTTCTTTATATTTAGCCAAACTAATTACCTCGTATTTATTCAATGCTATAGCGTACTGTGACGGTTTCTATGTCATCAATTGTAGCACATAATACATTACATTACATTACATTACATCTAAAATTGTCCGAAAAACGAAAAATATATTTTAATAGCGAAAAACTCGTCTAGTTTTATCTCACTAGCACGATATGCTGTCATAATCTCTACATATGACTATACTCACAAAGACACAAAATCTCTACATATGACTATACTCACCAAGACACAAAATCTCTACATATGACTATACACACCAAGACACAAAATCTCTACATATGACTATACTCACAAAGACACAAAATCTCTACATATGACTATACTCACCAAGACACAAAATCTCTACAAATGACTATACTCACCAAGACACAAAATCTCTATATATGACTATACTCACCAAGACACAAAATCTCTACATATGACTATACTCACCAAGACACAAAATCTCTACATATGACTATACTCACCAAGACACAAAATCTCTACATATGACTATACACACCAAGACACAAAATCTCTACATATGACTATACTCACCAAGACACAAAATCTCTACAAATGACTATACTCACCAAGACACAAAATCTCTATATATGACTATACTCAACATGACACAAAATCTCTACAAATGACTATACTCACCAAGACACAAAATCTCTACATGTGACTATACTCACCAAGACACAGAATCTCTACATATGACTATACTCACCAAGACACAAAATCTCTACATATGACTATACACACCAAGACACAAAATCTCTACATATGACTATACTCACCTAGACGCTAAATCTCTACATATGACTATACTCACCAAGACACAAAATCTCTACATATGACTATACTCACCAAGACACAAAATCTCTACATATGACTATACTCACCAAGACACAAAATCTCTACATATGACTATACTCACCAAGACACAAAATCTCTATATATGACTATACTCACCAAGACACAAAATCTCTACATGTGACTATACACACCAAGAAACAAAATCTCTACATATGACTATACTCACCAAGACACAAAATCTCTATATATGACTATACTCACAAGACACAAAATCTCTACATATGACTATACTCACCAAGACACAAAATCTCTACATATGACTATACTCACCAAGACACAAAATCTCTATATATGACTATACTCACAAGACACAAAATCTCTACATATGACTATACTCACCAAGACACAAAATCTCTATATATGACTATACTCACAAGACACAAAATCTCTACATATGACTATACTCACCAAGACACAAAATCTCTACATATGACTATACTGACCATGACACAAAATCTCTACATATGACTATACTCACCAAGACACAAAATCTCTATATATGACTATACTCACCAAGACACAAAATCTCTATATATGACTATACTCACCAAGACACAAAATCTCTACATATGACTATACTCACCAAGACACAGAATCTCTACATATGACTATACTCACCAAGACACAAAATCTCTACATATGACTATACTTACGAAGACATTAAATCTCTACATATGACTATACTCACCAAGACACAAAATCTCTACATATGACTATACTCACCAAGACACAAAATCTCTACATATGACTATACGCACCAAGACACAAAATCTCTACATATGACTATACTCACCAAGACACAAAATCTCTACATATGACTATACTCACCATGACACAAAATCTCTACATATGACTATGCTCACCAAGACACAAAATCTCTACATATGACTATACTCACCAAGACACAAAATCTCTACATATGACTATACTCACCAAGACACAGTATCTCTACATATGACTATACTCACCAAGACACAAAATCTCTATATATGACTATACTCACAAGACACAAAATCTCTACATATGACTATACTCACCAAGACACAAAATCTCTACATATGACTATACTCACCATGACACAAAATCTCTACATATGACTATACTCACCATGACACAAAATCTCTACATATGACTATACTCACCAAGACACAAAATCTCTATATATGACTATACTCACCAAGACACAAAATCTCTACATATGACTATACTTACGAAGACATTAAATCTCTACATATGACTATACTCACAAGACACAAAATCTCTACATATGACTATACTCACCAAGACACAAAATCTCTACATATGACTATACTCACCATGACACAAAATCTCTACATATGACTATACTCACAAGACACAAAATCTCTACATGTGACTATACTCACCAAGACACAGTATCTCTACATATGACTATACTCACAAGACACAAAATCTCTACATATGACTATACTCACCAAGACACAAAATCTCTATATATGACTATACTCACCAAGACACAAAATCTCTACATGTGACTATACTCACCAAGACACAAAATCTCTACATATGACTATACTCACCAAGACACAAAATCTCTACATATGACTATACTTACCAAGACATTAAATCTCTACATATGACTATACTCACCAAGACACAAAATCTCTACATATGACTATACTCACCAAGACACAAAATCTCTGCATATGACTATACTCACCATGACACAAAATCTCTACATATGACTATACTCACCAAGACACAAAATCTCTACATATGACTATACTCACCATGACACAAAATCTCTATATATGACTATACTCACAAGACACAAAATCTCTACATATGACTATACTCACCAAGACACAAAATCTCTACATATGACTATACGCACCAAGACACAAAATCTCTACATATGACTATACTCACCAAGACACAAAATCTCTACATATGACTATACTCACCATGACACAAAATCTCTACATATGACTATGCTCACCAAGACACAAAATCTCTACATATGACTATACTCACCAAGACACAAAATCTCTACATATGACTATACTCACCAAGACACAGTATCTCTACATATGACTATACTCACCAAGACACAAAATCTCTATATATGACTATACTCACAAGACACAAAATCTCTACATATGACTATACTCACCAAGACACAAAATCTCTACATATGACTATACTCACCATGACACAAAATCTCTACATATGACTATACTCACCATGACACAAAATCTCTACATATGACTATACTCACCAAGACACAAAATCTCTATATATGACTATACTCACCAAGACACAAAATCTCTACATATGACTATACTTACGAAGACATTAAATCTCTACATATGACTATACTCACAAGACACAAAATCTCTACATATGACTATACTCACCAAGACACAAAATCTCTACATATGACTATACTCACCATGACACAAAATCTCTACATATGACTATACTCACAAGACACAAAATCTCTACATGTGACTATACTCACCAAGACACAGTATCTCTACATATGACTATACTCACAAGACACAAAATCTCTACATATGACTATACTCACCAAGACACAAAATCTCTATATATGACTATACTCACCAAGACACAAAATCTCTACATGTGACTATACTCACCAAGACACAAAATCTCTACATATGACTATACTCACCAAGACACAAAATCTCTACATATGACTATACTTACCAAGACATTAAATCTCTACATATGACTATACTCACCAAGACACAAAATCTCTACATATGACTATACTCACCAAGACACAAAATCTCTGCATATGACTATACTCACCATGACACAAAATCTCTACATATGACTATACTCACCAAGACACAAAATCTCTATATATGACTATACTCACCAAGACACAAAATCTCTACATGTGACTATACTCACCAAGACACAAAATCTCTACATATGACTATACTCACCAAGACACAAAATCTCTACATATGACTATACTTACCAAGACATTAAATCTCTACATATGACTATACTCACCAAGACACAAAATCTCTACATATGACTATACTCACCAAGACACAAAATCTCTGCATATGACTATACTCACCATGACACAAAATCTCTACATATGACTATACTCACCAAGACACAAAATCTCTACATATGACTATGCTCACCAAGACACAAAATCTCTACATGTGACTATACTCACCAAGACACAAAATCTCTACACATGACTATACTTACGAAGACACATTCCAAAATCCACACACGTTATCTTTGACTCGCCATCTTGCCATTGCCAGACTTCTGTATCCGTCGGCCAGATTTCAACACAGATTTGTCCATAATTCTCACAAATTAATTGGGCAAAATGCATGGATGCTTGGATATCTATCAGAGTGGCAATTCCCGAATGACTGATTGTGACGTCATGTCCTGGGACAGTTGCTTGAACTCTAGGAACTTCTATGTTAACCATTTCGTCAGTTGTTGGTTCAATTTCCTCTTCTGGCATATCAAGTTGGCTGGTATTCAATGTCTCAGTAAAATTCTCGCCAATCACAATCGTTGTAGGAGAAATATTTGCACTGTCCATCTTGACCGTCAGGAAAACGTCAATCGAAAACAACTGATAAGCTTTTCCAGTCAGTGTACGACGAAGAGAACTGGTAATGCTTGCCATGTCAACAGTTAAATAGAACTCCTTTTCCCAGCCATTGACTATTTGTAAATTGTTACTATACACAGAAAGTGATGCATCGATCATTGCTGTTGAAAATAAACAATAAACACCAATGATAACATGTATATTTATCAGTTATCTTATCTTAATATAGGTCTAATTACTTGGTCATTTTCAGGTGAAGGTTTTGGATACGATTATGACGTATGTGAGCACTTGAATTTCGAAGACTGAATTTAAATTAAATAATCAGTATATCAGATTAAACATTGCTTTTTAGATTGTTGTTCTTTCACGCCATGTCGAAAAGAAAAATTCTGCTACAAGGCATGATAATTGTATATCAATTATTATCAATAAATAATTGGAACTCCTGTCATCATATTTTACATATCCGGTCTGCTTCTGCAAAAGTTGAATTTGACGTATTTTCAACTCATCGTAACCGTCACTAGCGTCAACTCATCGTAACCGTCACTAGCGTCAACTCATCGTAACCGTCACTAGCGTCAACTCATCGTAACCGTCACTAGCGTCAACTCATCGTAACCGTCACTAGCGTCAACTCATCGTAACCGTCACTAGCGTCCACCATTTAAGATATTGTAAAAGTGTAAACCTCCACTAACATCTCTTCTTTAAAATCAATTTTTGAATTATTTGTAGGAATATTTATTTTAAGGACCCGTTAGTTTCTTCGGCCGGGGGCGGGGGGGGGGGGAAGCAGTGGATTGGTAGGGCGTCACCATGTTTTTTTGAAATTGGCAGTAGGGGGGGGGGGCATGCTGATGGAAGAAAAAAATCCTTTTCTACAATGGCATATAGCCTTGTTTGAACTGTGGTACATGTATATATTTGTCAATTCTTTAATTACTTCACGTAAGAGTTCAAACATAACTATATATATACATATACATGTATTTCCTAGCTACCACACTAGTTACAGAACATGTCGTATAAATGCTTGGCTGTTTCACAATCAATGCTTCACTTATATTGCACTTTGGGGCAAAAGTGAACTTGAAGGTTTCGTAATGGTAATCTTCATAGATAGTTTATAAAAGAAGTTAATCTAAATTGTTCTACTCGTCAGAAGGGATTAATACACTTTCTATTTCTGACACTACGTGTTATCGACACTGCAAATTACCACATCTCAACAGATTCCAGTTTCTATTATACACTAGGTATGACCACCTAAAGTTCTCTAACATACCGGTGACTTTACTATACATGCAATATTAATGCCCCTATACCAATGTTACGGGCCCACTTTTATGTGGCATGGGAAACGCATTTAAAACATACATTTACGTTAACCTTTCGAGGCTTGGAATTATTATATCAAAGGCTATGAATTCGAATAGCCTAAACATTGCCTTCTTAATAGAATTAAAAAACTGCAGATCTACCAGTGGGAAACCCCAAACACTCCCTCACCCCCAGTGGTCACATGCCAACTACTGTTCATATATCGCTATCTGTAGACCTGTTAGAATGATGTCTAGGTCATTCAGATGTCTCGATTTGCAATTGCATCATCAATATAATGTAATTACATATAGTGCTGTGTTAATACAAATGTTGTTTGTTTAGACAATAAATTATGTATATCAATATTTATTTATCTTTGATTAACTCATCTATCTATAAATTATGTATATTAATATTTATTTATCTTTGATTAACTCATCTATCTATAAATTATGTATATTAATATTTATTTATCTTTGATTAACTCATATATCTATAAATTATGTATATCAATATTTATTTATCTTTGATTAACTCATATATCTATAAATTATGTATATTAATATTTATTTATCTTTGATTAACTCATCTATCTATAAATTATGTATATCAATATTTATTTATCTTTGATTAACTCATATATCTATAAATTATGTATATCAATATTTATTTATCTTTGATTAACTCATCTATCTATAAATTATGTATATTAATATTTATTTATCTTTGATTAAGTCATCTATCTATAAATTATGTATATCAATATTTATTTATCTTTGATTAACTCATCTATCTATAAATTATGTATATTAATATTTATTTATCTTTGATTAACTCATCTATCTATAAATTATGTATATCAATATTTATTTATCTTTGATTAAGTCATCTATCTATAAATTATGTATATTAATATTTATTTATCTTTGATTAACTCATCTATCTATAAATTATGTATATCAATATTTATTTATCTTTGATTAAGTCATCTATCTATAAATTATGTATATCAATATTTATTTATCTTTGATTAACTCATCTATCTATAAATTATGTATATCAATATTTATTTATCTTTGATTAACTCATCTATCTATAAATCATGTATATCAATATTTATTTATCTTTGATTAACTCATCTATCTATAAATTATGTATATCAATATTTATTTATCTTTGATTAACTCATCTATCTATAAATTATGTATATCAATATTTATTTATCTTTGATTAACTCATCTATCTATAAATTATGTATATTCATTACTGGGACAAGCCATTAAAGAAGCAAGTCCACTTGTTATCAAAGAGTACCAATATTTACACATGTGATGATGGGCTCTTACATAACACAAGTAAACAGTGTAGTTCACAGCGTAAGATCATTTCTAAGGAGTGGGTCAATTGAGGCAAACCTTATCTCCGTCTTATATCAGTTGTTATCAATTTATTAGGCTATTATAAGTAACACTACAAACAGCTTTAGAGATGCAAACAACTTTTATGACACCCGTTTTCGTCAGGCAAGCCCGCGGGTTTGTTGCACTTGGACCGTTAATGGCTTGTGAATGTCATGAATATTTATTTATCTTTGATTAACTCATCTATCTATAAATTATGTATATCAATATTTATTTATCTTTGATTAACTCATATATCTATAAATTATGTATATCAATATTTATTTATCTTTGATTAAGTCATCTATCTATAAATTATGTATATTAATATTTATTTATCTTTGATTAACTCATCTATCTATAAATTATGTATATCAATATTTATTTATCTTTGATTAACTCATCTATCTATAAATTATGTATATCAATATTTATTTATCTTTGATTAAGTCATCTATCTATAAATTATGTATATTAATATTTATTTATCTTTGATTAACTCATCTATCTATAAATTATGTATATCAATATTTATTTATCTTTGATTAAGTCATCTATCTATAAATTATGTATATCAATATTTATTTATCTTTGATTAACTCATCTATCTATAAATTATGTATATCAATATTTATTTATCTTTGATTAACTCATCTATCTATAAATTATGTATATCAATATTTATTTATCTTTGATTAACTCATCTATCTATAAATTATGTATATTAATATTTATTTATCTTTGATTAACTCATCTATCTATAAATTATGTATATTAATATTTATTTATCTTTGATTAACTCATCTATCTATAAATTATGTATATTAATATTTATTTATCTTTGATTAACTCATCTATCTATAAATTATGTATATTAATATTTATTTATCTTTGATTAACTCATCTATCTATAAATTATGTATATCAATATTTATTTATCTTTGATTAAGTCATCTATCTATAAATTATGTATATCAATATTTATTTATCTTTGATTAACTCATCTATCTATAAATTATGTATATCAATATTTATTTATCTTTGATTAACTCATCTATCTATAAATTATGTATATCAATATTTATTTATCTTTGATTAACTCATCTATCTATAAATGTAAAGATTTATAAAAGACGTACCTGGTCCCGTGGTCTCTGTCGTTTGAATGACGTCGTCAATTTTCGGTGCACCACTTAAAACTGTAACATATATAAATTAGATTTTGAGTTATGCATAATGTTGAAAGTTGTGTTGCAGTATACGTAGCAGTACGATTGGAACTGGTGGCAGCAGTGGGACCATGACAAAATCACAAAATAAGTAGTACTTTATTCAGTACATTAGGCCACTGGTCCCTTTCTACAAAATGAAAACAAACATAAGAACAAATATATATATATAAAAACAACCGGAATAGAGCTTTATAAGTGAAATAAACATCACAGAAGTTGAATTAAATGTTTTTGATGATCTTGTTCCATGATTTAAAACTATATGCAACAAATTTGGCTAGATTCTGGATTGTGTTGTCAGATGTAGATGACATTAAATTTGAAAACTTTAAAGGTGAAGGGTAACGATATAATATGGAGCAATAAATTTACATCTAATATCTTTAAATACAGGACAAACTAGACAGAAATGAAACTCATCTTTGACAAGATTAAGATCGCAATGTTGGCATACACGTTCGTTTCTTGGCAAATTAAAATTTCGTCCACTCTCAATACGGAGATTGTGGTCAGAGACACAAAATTTGCTAAGTGTCCTCCAGAGAAATTCCGTGTCAATAACAGAAAGGTATTTCTCAATGCAAGCGATAGATTGGTTTTATAAAGACGGTAGGTAATTTAGTTTGGTTGAAGAATCTGTCTGTATGCCAATTTTGGTTATCAGTGTCAAATAACCTTTGTTTTAATTCAGAAAAGAAAATACTCTAAGTACCAACACTTTGTTCAGGCCTGCAAATCCGAAAACCAAAATTGAACAGTGAATGTTTAAATGTAATCGCTCAACATTTATATTCTTTATCAGCCATCTCTAGTTGGTAATTATAACACTGCTTCACATATGTTGTATTCTCATTCCTTAAGAGTTTGAGTCAATACTTGATAATACGACTAAACCTAAGTGATGACAACATCTGTCTCCCAAGTTCACCAAGTACAACAAGATTACTAGTATTCCTATTAACCTTAAGAATATATTTACAGTAGGAAGAATGAACTTTTTCGATTTCGTTTCCATTGTGAAATCTCCATATCTCGCTGCCATACAACAGGGAGAATTTTACAATCGAAAATGTTCATACCAATGTTAACGTTTGTATTTTTGTATTGGAATAGCGACTTTTTAACATTTAAAAATGCCATTTTTCCCCTGGGTCACCAGATCAAAGTCCTGAATTTGGTAAGGTAGTTAAAATGAGATACTGTTTCAAAACGTTGACACGTCACAGTACCACTTTTCATATTAGAACTTTGCCTCCACTTCTGAAAATAAAAATCTACCTTCCCAACCTATTCTAAAATTGAGCGTAACCGGAAGCACATACTTTTTTATTAGGCCTAAGCACGAATGTCTTGAACAGGTAAACAGGTAGTAATTTAACGACTTGAATAGGTAGTAATTTAACGA
Source organism: Glandiceps talaboti (assembly GCF_964340395.1). NCBI lineage: Eukaryota > Metazoa > Hemichordata > Enteropneusta > Spengelidae > Glandiceps > Glandiceps talaboti. Next base: position 1,351,997 of record NC_135565.1, on the reverse strand, counting down.
CTTGAATAGGTAGTAATTTAACGACTTGAATAGGTAGTAATTTAACGACTTGAATAGGTAGTAATTTAACGACTTGAATAGATAGTAATTCAACGACTTGAATAGGTAGTAATTTAACGACTTGAATAGGTAGTAATTTAACGACTTGAATAGGTAGTAATTGAACGACTTGAATAGGTAGTAATTTAGCGACTTGAATAGGTAGTAATTGAACGACTTGAATAGGTAGTAATTTAACGACTTGAATAGGTAGTAATTTAACGACTTGAATAGATAGTAATTCAACGACTTGAATAGGTAGTAATTTAACGACTTGAATAGGTAGTAATTTAACGACTTGAATAGGTAGTAATTTAACGACTTGAATAGGTAGTAATTCAACGACTTGAGTAGGTAGTGATTTTCGGAAGTCAGCCTTAGGGACCGGTCAATTTCTTCGGCCGGGGGGGGGGGTTGTGGATTTGTAGGGGGTCACCCTGTTTTTGAAATTGGCAGTAGGGGGTCATGCTGTTTTCAAAATTGTGGATAGGGGGGTCATTGTGTTTTGCATTGTGATGAAAGAAAAAAATCCTTTTTTCTACAAAGGCATATAGCCTTGTCTAAAATGTGGTACATGTAAATCTTTGTTCTTGTCCCCGTTTCTTGCATGAATTCTTTAAATTACTTATTAGTTCAAACATAACTATACATATACATATACATGTATTACCTAGCTACCACACAGAACATGTTATGTAAATGCTTGGCTGTTTCACAATCAGTGCTTCATTTATACTACACTTTGCGGAAAAGTGAACTTGAAGGTTTCGTAATGGTAATCTTCATAGATAGTTTATAAAAGAAGTTAATTTAAATTGTTTTACTCGTCACTATGGACTTGTCAGAAGGGATTAATACACTTTCTATTTGGACACTACATGTTATTGACACTACAAATCACCACATCTCATCAGATTCCAGTTTCTATTATACACTAGGTGTGACCACCTAAAGTTCTCTAACATACCGGTGACTTTACTATACATGCAATATTAATGCCCCATACCAATATTACGGGCCATTTTATGTGACATGGGAAACTCATTTAAAGCTTACATTTACGTTAGCTATTCGAAGCTTGAAAATATTACCTCAAAGGCTATGAATAACCAAACATTGCCTTAATAGAAGAAAAAACTGCAGATCTGCCAGGGGGAAACCCCAAAGACTCCCTCACCCCCAAAGGCAACTCATGCATTCAACCACATATTTCAACCCTATGTAAGTTATTAAGAATAGTTTCTGATATTTGATGGTGCTGTCTTGTAAAGTATGGATTGAGTTATTGCTTGAAAGGGTCTGAATAGCCTAAATATTGGCTTTAAGAGTAAAAATCCTCCAGGGCTTCTAGAGGGAGACCCCCTTGTACTCCCCACATGAGGTGGACATATCCCAGTCTCAAGCTCTTTCCCTCTTACTGTCAAGATGCTATCAAAGTATATTTCAAAAGTATTTCAACCCTATGTAGTTGCTTTTTACATGTTGGTGCTGTCTTGTAAAGCTTGGAAATTATTGTCTGAAAGGGTCTGAATAGTCTCAAAATTGGGTTTTCAGAGTAGAGTAAATAACCTCCAGGGCTTCTAGGGGGAGATATAAGAGATATACATATTCCCTGCACAAGCTTTCCCCTACCTTTCACTGTCAAGATGCTATTAAACTCCTTTTGGAATATATTTACCCTGTGTAGTCAATAATTATAATTATGATAGTGTTAACCCGGGATCTTATAAAGTAGATGCAAGACAGTCAAGCAGTCCACACTGAGTCACGATCAAAAAAAACCCTGTCATGTAAATATTACATGGGGGGTCATCATGTTTTAGAATTAAGTGATAGGGGTCAGCCTGTTGTTGGTTTTACAGATGGGGGGGGGGGTCTGTGACTTTTTGTAGGCCCGATTTAAGAATCCACCGCCCCCCCCCCCCCGGCTGGATAAACTGACCGGTCCCTAACTTCCAATCACATAGTAAAATACTTCTGCGCGTCATTTTGGTGCGTCTAACACATTTTCATCAAGCTATGTCAAACACATGAAAACTAGTAAATGAACTACGCATGTCCGATCAAATGAAAAGGACAGTCATGTGATCCGTGGGAAATGTAGCATAAATGGTAAATAAAGAACACAGTCAGTTCTGTATGCCAGATGGTTCATAATCATTAAGTCCGTGGGGATGTAGGATTCCAGCTCTATTAATCCATAGACTTTCTCATTGTTTAGTAGTGTTCGTATCAAAACCTCGAATAAGGCATAGTATTGTAGCTGTAAGAGCGTTGTCTTGTAGAGAATGTCCCGGTGTCCTGAAATGCGGTACTGCATATGGAGACTTGTCTGTTTTGTTTCTCCTGATATTGGAACGATGACCATTAAGGCGTGGAATGGAATGATTGTGTAGTTTACCCGATAAATTAAAGGGCGTAAATTAATGCATTACTGGGTTTGCAGTTCACGTCATCTTTGATGTGGAATGTTTTACCAGTGGATGTGGCTTTGAATTCTTTGGCATGTTAAATAGAGCAATAAGTTGAAATGAAGGCAAGGGAGGTCTGCTGATTGATATTTTTTTATGCTATAGCCACACTTTGTTAGATAACCGGCAAGTGCAGTCGATCTTGTATCCCACCATTCAGGCTTGCTACATATCCACTGAGTAGACGATGGATTTAAAAAGATGTGTGTGGGATGACAGTTTGTAGGTAGTAGGTAACGATGAGACATAGTAGGTTTGCTGTACAGGTCAGGTTGTAGTCAGTGATTATGCAGATGGTTTTAGGATGTACTAGGATGGGAACCGACGTTCTACTTATTTCAGCAGTGAAAGCGTGTGTGTGTGTGTGTGTGTGTGTGTGTGTGTGTGTGTGTGTGTGTGTGTGTGTGTGTGTGTGTGTGTGTGTGTGTGTGTGTGTGAGTGAGTATGTGTGTATGTGTGTGTGTGTGTGTGTGTGTGTGTGTGTGTGAGTATGTGTGTGTGTGTGTGTGTGTGTGTGTGTGTGTGTGTGTGTGTGTGTGTGTGTGTGTGTGTGTGTGTGTGTGTTCAAATATATATTCAATATATAACAACACCTAATTAGGAAAATATAAGAGATTCTTACCGAAATACACTCCTCCTCCTACAGCTGCCAAAAGGCCAAGTAAGAGCAGGCATCCGCCTGCTGCGATCGCCTTCTTATTACATCTTGTATTATCATCAGCCTGTTGAGTACACAAGTGATAGTCATGCATACTTTAGGGTTCGATCAAACTTGCGATGGCCTATGGGTTTTTGCTTGTAGAGTATACCCGGACGGTGAAATTGGCACGTACGCCGCGAAAGTTGCGTAAGTGGAAACGAGGTCATTATTTGCGACAAATGACTTGTGCTAATTTCACCTTTCAGGTATATATCTACTATCAACAATAAGTAAACTGAACACCTTTAGTAAGGAAAGAAAGCAAGCCATTCGACCATTGTTCCTACTCGTATTATCAGAATGTAGAGTTCTGAGCTACCATACGTGACATAACCCTTAATTTATTAGTAAATTGGTTACACCAACTTATCTGAAGTTTCTTAAAATATTGTTCAATTAACTCAATTCATTAATTATGAAAATAACACATACAAACTAAAAGTGTCATCAGCAATTTTCACAGGACGTGCGAGTTATTACAATTGTTGTCTGTACCAAATTATATATCAGATTAAAATGAATGCCAACCGTAATGATAAAACTATACATCTATGTTTCTAACATATTGTGACGAACTTGTGGAAAGTACACGAAAAACCCTGATATTTAACCACTAATAAAACACTAGAATAGATTGCCTACGAAAGCTAATAAGTGGTAGCGTTAGCAAGCCTTCGATAAGGGGTGGAACATTTGATATCCTGGGGGGGGGGGGGGCTTGGAAGATTTCGGGGAAAAAAGATACCAAATGGAGTTGCTTGAAAAAAAAATCCGGATATGAGTGGGTGATGGAAAAAAAAGATGGACCATTGCTGCTAGAAAAAATGTCTTGGCAGGGAAATGATGCACAGGTTCGAGTATACTGTTCAACCTGCTCGTACCTCTCCAACCAGGACACTTGTCAAATCATGACAAACAGTTTCAAACACATGTCAGGGACCAGTCAGTTTCTTTAGCCTGTGGTACATATATATATATATATATATATATATATATATATATATATATATATATATATATATATATATATATATATATATATATATATATATATATATATATATATATATATATTTGTTATTGTCTCTATTTCTTTCATAAATTGTTTCAATATTTCTTCATGTAAGGGTTCAAACATAACTATACATAAAAAATATTGATATAACAAAATGAATACGGTATTTGTAAAAACTCCAACTCGCACATCCTGGTCTCGGCACCAAATTGTGAATGACTCACAATAGAAAAGGGGTTCGAAAACAGCAGTAATAGAAATGACGATACAAGAAAGTAGTAAAATACACTGGGAACTCTGTGAACTCTGTACTTTATATGAAAGCGTGTTCCAACTTCTAACGGAAAACTTACATCACATAAGAATGCACGCGCATTCCAACTTGTAACGGAAAGAACGTAGAACACAAAATAAGAATCAATAAATGTAATTCACGACAACTATACATATAATACATGTATTACCTAGCTACTACGCTAGTTACAGAACATGCCATGTAAGTGTTTGGCTGTTTCACAATCAGTGCTTCACTTATCTTACACTTTGGGGCAAAAGTGAACTTGAAGGTTTTGTTATCGTAATCTTCATACTATTAGATAGTTTATAAAAGAACTTAATCTAAATTGTTCTAGTCTCTTCAGTATGAATTTGTCAGAAGGGATTAATATACTTCCTATTTCGGACACTGCATGTATCGACACCACAACTCAAATTCAAGTTTCTATTGTACACTAGGTATGATCTCCTAAAGTGCTCTAACACATCAGTAACTTTACTATACATGCAATATCAATGCCCCTATACCAATGTTACAGGCCCACTTCTATAACATGGAAAACTTATTTACAAAGTTATATTTACTTTAGCTTTTCGAAGCTTGCCAATATATATCTCAGAGGCTATGAATAACCTAAAAATTGCCTAAATAGAAACAAAAAACTGCAGATCTGCCGGGGGGAGAACCCCTTGGACTCCATCACCCCAGAGGCCACTCATTCGTTAAACCAACAACAAGATTCACCAAAATTGGTAAAAAAAAAAAACTTCAAAAGCTTCTAGCGGAGACCCCCTAGGACCCCCCATAAGAGGGCGACATGTCCAAGCCTCAAATCAAAGTTCTTCCCTCCACCTCTTACTGTCAAGATGCTATGAAACTTTATTTCAAAAATGTTTCAATCATGTGTAGTTGCTTTTTACAATTGTTAGAGCTGTCTTGTAAAGCTTGCAAATTATTGTCTGAAAGTGTCTGTTAATAGCCTGAAAATTGGCTTTAAGATTAAAAATCCTCCAGGGCTTCTAGGGGGAGACCCACTAGAATCCCCCTCCCCCGTAAGAGGTAGACATGTTCCAGTCTCAAATCAAAGATCTTTCCTCCACCTCTTACTGTCAAGATGCTATGAAAACTTTATTTCAAAAATATTTCAACCTTATGTAGTTGCTTTTTACATGTTAGAGCTGTCTTGTAAAGCTTGTAAATTATTGTCTGAAAGTGTCACACACTCACACAAGAGGTGGACATATCCCAGTCTCAAAGCTCTTCCCTCTACAGCTTACTGTCAGATGCTATGAAACTTTATTCACGGGTCAGTGACTTTTTGTCGGCCCAAATACAGGCACCCGGGGACGTGACACCGGCAAGCTTTCCGCAACAATATTGTTGGAATCCAATTTCTGAGATATAGATATCATACATGACATGACATGACTAACAGTCACATATCACTGTCAATTGATGGTTTTCTATATCGCTGCCAATTCACTGTTTTCTATATCACTATCAATTGACTTTTCTATATCACTGCCAATTCACTGTTTTCTATATCACTGTCAATTGACTGTTTTCTGTATCACTGCCAATTGACTTTTCTATATCACTGTCAATTCACAGTTTTCTATATCACTGTCAATTGACAATTGTCTCTATCACTGTCAATTCACAGCTTTCTATATCACTGCCAATTGACTGTTTTCTATATCACTGTCAATTCACAGCTTTCTATATCACTGCCAATTGACTTTTCTATATCACTGTCAATTCACAGCTTTCTATATCACTGTCAATTGACAATTGTTTCTATCACTGTCAATTCACTGTTTTCTATATCACTGCCAATTGACTTTTCTATATCACTGTCAATTCACAGCTTTCTATATCACTGTCAATTGACAATTGTCTCTATCACTGTCAATTCACAGCTTTCTATATCACTGTCAATTGATGGTTTTCTATATCACTGTCACTTGATGGTTTTCTATAACTCTGACAATATACTGTTTTCTATATCACTGTCAATAGACTGTTTTCTGTAACACTGTCAATAGACTGTTTTCTATATCACTGCCAATTGACTGTTTTCTATATCTCTGCCAATAGACTGTTTTCTGTATCACTGTCAATAGACTGTTTTCTATATCACTGCCAATTGACTGTTTTCTATATCACTGTCAATTCACTGTTTTCTATATCACTGCCAATTGATTGTTTTTCATATCACTGCCAATTCACTGTTTTCTATTCACTGCCAATTGACTGTTTTCTATATCACTGCCAATTCACTATTTTCTATATCACTGTCAATTCACTGTTTTCTATATCACTGCCAATTCATTGTTTTTCATATCACTGCCAATTCACTGTCTTCTATTCACTGCCAATTGACTGTTTTCTATATCACTGCCAATTCACTGTTTTCTATATCACTGTCAATTCACTGTTTTCTATATCACTGTCAATTCACTGTTTTCTATATCACTGCCAATTCACTATTTTCTATTCACTGCCAATTGACTTTTCTATATCACTGCCAATGGACGTTTCTATATCACTCTCAATTGACTGTTTTCTATATCATTACCAATTTACTGTTTTCTATATCGCTACCATATGACTGTTTTCTGTATCACTGTCAATATACTGTTTTCTGTATTACTACCAATTGACTATTTTCTAAATCAATGTCAATTCAATTCCTTGTTTTCTATATCACTGTCAATTCAGTGTTTTCCATAACACTATTAATTGAATATTTTCTATATCACTGTCAATTCACTGTTTTCTGTATCACTGTCAATTGACTGTTTTCTATATCACTGTCAATTAACTGTTTTCTATATCACTGTCAATTGACTGTTTTCTATTTCACTGTCAATTCACTGTTTTCTATATTACTGCCAATTCACTGTTTTCTATATCACTGTCAATTAACTGTTTTCTATTTCACTGTCAATTCACTGTTTTCTATATCACTGTCAATTGACTGTTTTCCATATCACTGCCAATTCACTGTTTTCTATATCACTGTCAATTCACTGTTTTCTATATCACTGTCAATTCACTGTTTTCTATATCACTACCAATTAACTGTTTTATATTTCACTGTCAATTCACTGTTTTCTATATCACTGTCAATTCACTGTTTTCTATATTACTGCCAATTAACTGTTTTCTATATCACTGTCAATTCACTGTTTTCTATATCACTGTCAATTAACTGTTTTCTATTTCACTGTCAATTCACTGTTTTCTATATCACTGCCAATTCACTGTTTTCTATATCACTGTCAATTCACTGTTTTCTATATCACTACCAATTCACTGTTTTCTATATCACTGTCAATTCACTTTTTTCTATATCACTCCCAATTCACTTTTTTCTATATCACTGTCAAATGACTGTTTTCTATATCACTGTCAAATGACTGTTTTCTATATCACTCTCAATTGACAGTTTTCTATATCATTACCAATTTACTGTTTTCTATATCGCTACCATATGACTGTTTTCTGTATCACTGTCAATAGACTGTTTTCTGTATTACTACCAATTGACTGTTTGCTAAATCAATGTCAATTCAATTCATTGTTTTCTATATCACTGTCAATTGACTGTTTTCTATTTCACTGTCAATTAACTGTTTTCTATATTACTGCCAATTCACTGTTTTCTATATCACTGTCAATTCACTGTTTTCTATATCACTACCAATTAACTGTTTTATATTTCACTGTCAATTCACTGTTTTCTATATCACTGTCAATTCACTGTTTTCTATATTACTGCCAATTAACTGTTTTCTATATCACTGTCAATTCACTGTTTTCTATATCGCTGTCAATTAACTGTTTTCTATTTCACTGTCAATTCACTGTTTTCTATATCACTGCCAATTCACTGTTTTCTATATCACTGTCAATTCACTGTTTTCTATATCACAACCAATTCACTGTTTTCTATATCACTGCCAATTCACTTTTTTCTATATCACTCCCAATTCACTTTTTTCTATATCACTGTCAAATGACTGTTTTCTATATCATTATCAATTCACTGTTTTCTATATCACTGCCAATTGACTGTTTTCTATATCACTGTCAATTCACTGTTTTCTATATCACTGTCAATTCACTGTTTTCTACATCACTGTCAATTCACTGTTATCTATATCACTACCAATTGACTGTTTTCTATATCACTGTCAATTCACTGTTTTCTATATCACTGCCAATTGACTGTTTTCTATATCACTGTCAATTCACTGTTTTCTATATCACTGTCAATTCACTGTTTTCTATATCACTACCAATTCACTGTTTTCTACATCACTGTCAATTAACTGTTTTCTATATCACTGTTAATTCACTGTTTTCTATATCATTGCAAATTCACTGTTTTCTATATCACTGTCAATTGACTGTTTTCTATATCTCTGCCAATTCACTGTTTTCTATATCACTGTCAATTCATTGTTTTCTATATCACTGCCAATTGACTGTTTTCTATATCATTGCAAATTCACTGTTTTCTATATCACTGCCAATTCACTGTTTTCTATATCACTGTCAATTCACTGTTTTCTATATCACTGTCAATTCACTGTTTTCTATATCACTCCCAATTCACTGTTTTCTATATCACTGTCAATTGACTGTTTTCTACATCACTGTCAATTGACTGTTTTCTATATCTCTGCCAATTAACTGTTTTCTATATCACTGTCAATTCACTGTTTTCTATATCACTGTCAATTCACTGTTTTCTATATCACTGCCAATTCACTGTTTTCTATATCACTGTCAATTGAGTTTTCTATATCACTGTCAATTGACTGTTTTCTATATCACTGTCAATTCACTGTTTTATATATCACTGTCAATTCAGTTTTCTGTATCACTGTCAATTGACTGTTTTCTATATCACTGTCAATTCACTGTTTTCTATATCACTGTCAATTGACTGTTTTCTATATCACTGTCAATTCACTGTTTTCTATATCACTGTCAATTGACTGTTTTCTATATCACTGTCAATTCACTGTTTTCTATATCACTGTCAATTCACTGTTTTCTATACCACTGTCAAATAATTTTGCTATACAATTGTCAATTGACCTTTCTGCTCCACTGTCAATTTCCTTTTCTTTATCACTGTCAATTCACTTTTGTATATCACTGTAATTTAACTTTTCTATATCACTGTCGTTTGACTGTTTTCTACATCACTGCCAGTTTACTGTTTCTATTTCTCCGCCACTGCAATAGTATAGAGTTACACCAAGTGTTATATAGTAGAGTGTTACGCCAAGTGTTATATAGTGTAGTGTTATGTCAAGTGTTATATAGTGTAGTGTTATGCCAAGTGTTATATAGTGTAGTGTTAAGTCAAGTGTTATATAGTGTAGTGTTATGCCAAGTGTTATATAGTATTTGACATGCACTGTAGTGACAACCCCCTTTCTTTATTATAATCAAGCCATAGTAAAATTGACAGAATGAACTCAAAGGAGAGGGTGGGTGGGAGCAAAGTGATGTGCTCGTGCTAGCTGCCAGAACAGAATGAATGAGGTAGCAGTATATTAAGTGATAGACAACAGAAGGTCATAGGTCTGGGAATGCTAGTGTTGTGCAATCCTCTTGAGAAATGCTGACAGGGATGGTGGAGGAAGAGCAGAAAGGTCACTGCTTCATTAACCCTGATTATGTATAAATACATAATCAGTCATTAATGAAATAAGTGACACCGACACAGGGTTGGGATAAACGAGGTGGGTGTAACCTCAAACAGGCGTCGTAACAACCTGTCTCCAGATGCCAATCGCACGATCGAGAAGCATCTGGAGGAGGATGCGACCTTGGGTGGCAGTGGGTTTGAGTGTGTCAGGATGTAAATCACTAAGTTCGATGAACTTACCCCGGTTAGCAAGCATTGGCGTAACTGGCAAAAGAAAATGACTACAAGTTCAAACTACAAGTTCAAATTCACTATCGTAAACAATCACAGAAACTGTTACCGGGCACGAGTTCAATTGCGAATGTTCATGCAATAAACCTGAATACACAAGCGGTTGTGAAAGGTCCAGCTAGGTGTCAAATGTATCAGAATGTCCACGCGTTGTTACGTTTCACACAAGAATGCACATACGAGATGAGCCTTTCTTCCAGATCTTAACAACTGAATCGTTATCACAGTGAAACAGAATACGGCGCCCATGCCAAAGGTGCCCCCAAATTGAACATGAAATGAATATAGGGAACATCTCTTTCCATTCAATTGAGAACTGAAGTTGGTTAGGCCAAGGTAACATGAACCATTGAGGTTAAAAGTCTGATGGATGTATCCCAAAGTCTTAATTCAAGTCGGAACGTGGGTAATATATAATCTATGCATACAAAGCTGTCCTAACGTAAAGTCACGCAGACAATGAGCGAGTCGAGTGTTCAGATTCAAAGATATGTACTTTGACACTTGGTGTAAAGGTAAATATGTACTTTGACACTTGGTGTAAAGCTAGATATGTACTTTGACAATTGGTGTAAAGCTAGGTATATACTTTGACACTTGGTGTAAAGCTAGATATGTATTTTGACACTTGGTGTAAAGCTAGATATATACTTTGACACTTGGTGTAGAGATAGATATGTACTTTGACACTTGGTGTAAAGATAGATATGTACTTTGACACTTGGTGTAAAGCTAGATATGTACTTTGACACTTGGTGTAAAGCTAGATATGTACTTTGACACTTGGTGTAAAGCTAGATATGTACTTTGACACTTGGTGTAAAGCTAGATATGTACTTTGACACTTGGTGTAAAGCTAGATATGTACTTTGACACTTGGTGTAAAGCTAGATATATACTTTGACACTTGGTGTAAAGCTAGATATGTACTTTGACACTTGGTGTAAAGCTAGATATGTACTTTGACACTTGGTGTAGAGATAGATATGTACTTTGACACTTGGTGTAAAGCTAAATATGTACTTTGACACTTGGTGTAAAGCTAGATATGTACTTTGACACTTGGTGTAAAGCTAGATATGTACTTTGACACTTGGTTTAAAGCTAGATATGTACTTTGACACTTGGTGTAAAGCTAGATATGTACTTTGACACTTGGTGTAAAGGTAAATATGTACTTTGACACTTGGTGTAAAGCTAGATATGTACTTTGACAATTGGTGTAAAGCTAGGTATATACTTTGACACTTGGTGTAAAGCTAGATATGTATTTTGACACTTGGTGTAAAGCTAGATATATACTTTGACACTTGGTGTAAAGCTAGATATGTACTTTGACACTTGGTGTAAAGCTAGATATGTACTTTGACACTTGGTTTAAAGCTAAATATGTACTTTGACACTTGATGTAAAGCTAGATATGTACTTTGACAATTGGTGTAAAGCCCGATATGTACTTTGACACTTGGTGTAAAGCTAGATATGTACTTTGACAATTGGTGTAAAGCTAGATATGTACTTTGACACTTGGTGTAAAGCTAAATATGTACTTTGACAATTGGTGTAAAGCTAGATATGTACTTTGACACTTGGTGTAAAGCTAAATATGTACTTTGACACTTGGTGTAAAGCTAGATATGTACTTTGACACTTGGTGTAAAGCTAGATATGTACTTTGACAATTGGTGTAAAGCTAGATATGTACTTTGACACTTGGTGTAAAGCTAGATATGTACTTTGACACTTGGTGTAAAGCTAGATATGTACTTTGACACTTGGTGTAGAGATAGATATGTACTTTGACACTTGGTGTAAAGCTAAATATGTACTTTGACAATTGGTGTAAAGGTAAATATGTACTTTGACACTTGGTGTAAAGCTAAATATGTACTTTGAGTCTTTGACACTTGGTGGAAAGCTAGATATGTACTTTGACACTTGGTGTAAAGCTAGATATGTACTTTGACACTTGGTGTAAAGCTAGATATGTACTTTGAGTCTTTGACACTTGGTGTAAAGCTAGATATGTACTTTGACACTTGGTGTAAAGCTAGATATGTACTTTGACACTTGGTGTAAAGCTAGATATGTACTTTGACACTTGATGTAAAGCTAGATATGTACTTTGACACTTGGTGTAAAGCCCGATGTGCACTTTGACACTTGGTGTAAAGCTAGATATGTACTTTGACACTTGGTGTAGAGATAGATATGTACTTTGACACTTGGTGTAAAGCTAGATATGTACTTTGACAATTGGTGTACAGCTAGATATGTACTTTGACACTTGGTGTAAAGCTAGATATGTACTTTGACACTTGGTGTAAAGCTAGATATGTACTTTGACACTTGGTGTAGAGATAGATATGTACTTTGACACTTGGTGTAAAGCTAAATATGTACTTTGACACTTGGTGTAAAGCTAAATATGTACTTTGACACTTGGTGTAAAGCTAAATATGTACTTTGACACTTGGTGTAAAGCTAGATATGTACTTTGACACTTGGTGTAGAGATAGATATGTACTTTGACACTTGGTGTAAAGCTAGATATGTACTTTGACACTTGGTGTAAAGCTAGATATGTACTTTGACACTTAGTGTAGAGATAGATATGTACTTTGACACTTGGTGTAAAGCTAGATATGTACTTTGACACTTGGTGTAAAGCTAGATATGTACTTTGACACTTGGTGTAAAGCTAGATATGTACTTTGACACTTGGTGTAGAGATAGATATGTACTTTGACACTTGGTGTAGAGATAGATATGTACTTTGACACTTGGTGTAAAGCTAAATATGTACTTTGACACTTGGTGTAAAGCTAGATATGTACTTTGACACTTGGTGTAAAGCTAGATATGTACTTTGACACTTGGTGTAAAGCTAGATATGTACTTTGACACTTGGTGTAAAGCTAGATATGAACTTTGACACTTGGTGTAAAGCTAGATATGTACTTTGACACTTGGTGTAGAGATAGATATGTACTTTGACACTTGGTGTAAAGCTAGATATGTACTTTGACACTTGGTGTAAAGCCCGATATATACTTTGACACTTGGTGTAAAGCTAGATGTGTACTTTGACACTTGGTGTAAAGCTAGATATGTACTTTGACACTTGGTGTAAAGCCCGATGTGCACTTTGACACTTGGTGTAAAGATAGATATGTACTTTGACACTTGATGTAAAGCTAGATATGTACTTTGACACTTGGTGTAAAGCTAGATATGTACTTTGACACTTGATGTAAAGCTAGATATGTACTTTGACACTTGGTGTAAAGCTAGATATGTACTTTGACACTTGGTGTAAAGCCCGATATGTACTTTGACAATTGGTGTAAAGCTAGATATGTACTTTGACACTTGGTGTAAAGCTAGATATGTACTTTGACACTTGGTGTAAAGCTAGATATGTACTTTGACACTTGGTGTAAAGCTAGATATGTACTTTGACACTTGGTGTAAAGCTAGATATGTACTTTGACAATTGGTGTAAAGGTAAATATGTACTTTGACACTTGGTGTAAAGCTAAATATGTACTTTGACACTTGGTGTAAAGCTAGATATGTACTTTGACACTTGGTGTAGAGATAGATATGTACTTTGACACTTGGTGTAAAGCCCGATATGTACTTTGACAATTGGTGTAAAGCTAGATATGTACTTTGACACTTGGTGTAAAGCTAGATATGTACTTTGACACTTGATGTAAAGCTAGATATGTACTTTGACACTTGGTGTAAAGCTAGATATGTACTTTGACACTTGGTGTAAAGCTAGATATGTACTTTGACACTTGGTGTAAAGCTAGATATGTACTTTGACACTTGGTGTAAAGCTAGATATGTACTTTGACACTTGGTGTAGAGATAGATATGTACTTTGACACTTGGTGTAAAGCTAAATATGTACTTTGAGTCTTTGACACTTGGTGTAAAGCTAGATATGTACTTTGACACTTGGTGTAAAGCTAGATATGTACTTTGACACTTGGTGTAAAGCTAGATATGTACTTTGACACTTGGTGTAAAGCTAAATATGTACTTTGAGTCTTTGACACTTGGTGTAGAGATAGATATGTACTTTGACACTTGGTGTAGAGATAGATATGTACTTTGACACTTGGTGTAAAGCTAGATATGTACTTTGACAATTGGTTTAAAGCTAGATATGTACTTTGACACTTGGTGTAAAGCTAGATATGTACTTTGACACTTGATGTAAAGCTAGATATGTACTTTGACACTTGATGTAAAGCTAGATATGTACTTTGACACTTGGTGTAGAGATAGATATGTACTTTGACACTTGGTGTAAAGCTAAATATGTACTTTGACACTTGGTGTAAAGCTAGATATGTACTTTGACAATTGGTGTAAAGCTAGATATGTACTTTGACAATTGGTGTAAAGCTAGATATGTACTTTGACACTTGGTGTAAAGCTAGATATGTACTTTGACACTTGGTGTAAAGCTAGATATGTACTTTGACACTTGGTGTAGAGATAGATATGTACTTTGACACTTGGTGTAGAGATAGATATGTACTTTGACACTTGGTGTAAAGATAGATATGTACTTTGACACTTGGTGTAAAGCTAGATATGTACTTTGACACTTGGTGTAAAGCTAGATATGTACTTTGACACTTGGTGTAAAGCTAGATATATACTTTGACACTTGGTGTAAAGCTAGATGTGTACTTTGACACTTGGTGTAAAGCTAGATATGTACTTTGACACTTGGTGTAGAGATAGATATGTACTTTGACACTTGGTGTAAAGATAGATATGTACTTTGACACTTGGTGTAAAGCTAGATATGTACTTTGACACTTGGTGTAAAGCTAGATATGTACTTTGACACTTGGTGTAAAGCTAGATATGTACTTTGACACTTGGTGTAAAGCTAGATATATACTTTGACACTTGGTGTAAAGCTAGATATGTACTTTGACACTTGGTGTAAAGATAGATATGTACTTTGACACTTGGTGTAAAGCTAGATATATACTTTGACACTTGGTGTAAAGCTAGATGTGTACTTTGACACTTGGTGTAAAGCTAGATGTGTACTTTGACACTTGGTGTAAAGCCCGATGTGCACTTTGACACTTGGTGTAAAGCTAGATATGTACTTTGACACTTGGTGTAAAGCTAGATATGTACTTTGACACTTGGTGTAAAGCCCGATGTGCACTTTGACACTTGGTGTAAAGCTAGATATGTACTTTGACACTTGGTGTAAAGCTAGATATGTACTTTGACACTTGATGTAAAGCTAGATATGTACTTTGACACTTGGTGTAAAGCTAGATATGTACTTTGACACTTGGTGTAAAGCCCGATATATACTTTGACACTTGGTGTAAAGCTAGATATGTACTTTGACACTTGGTGTAAAGCTAGATATGTACTTTGACACTTGGTGTAAAGCCCGATGTGCACTTTGACACTTGGTGTAAAGCTAGATATGTACTTTGACACTTGGTGTAAAGCTAGATATGTACTTTGACACTTGATGTAAAGCTAGATATGTACTTTGACACTTGGTGTAAAGCTAGATATGTACTTTGACACTTGGTGTAAAGCCCGATGTGCACTTTGACACTTGGTGTAAAGCTAGATATGTACTTTGACACTTGGTGTAAAGCTAGATATGTACTTTGACACTTGATGTAAAGCTAGATATGTACTTTGACACTTGGTGTAGAGATAGATATGTACTTTGACACTTGGTGTAGAGATAGATATGTACTTTGACACTTGGTGTAAAGATAGATATGTACTTTGACACTTGGTGTAAAGCTAGATATGTACTTTGACACTTGGTGTAAAGCTAGATATGTACTTTGACACTTGGTGTAAAGCTAGATATATACTTTGACACTTGGTGTAAAGCTAGATGTGTACTTTGACACTTGGTGTAAAGCTAGATATGTACTTTGACACTTGGTGTAGAGATAGATATGTACTTTGACACTTGGTGTAAAGATAGATATGTACTTTGACACTTGGTGTAAAGCTAGATATGTACTTTGACACTTGGTGTAAAGCTAGATATGTACTTTGACACTTGGTGTAAAGCTAGATATGTACTTTGACACTTGGTGTAAAGCTAGATATATACTTTGACACTTGGTGTAAAGCTAGATATGTACTTTGACACTTGGTGTAAAGATAGATATGTACTTTGACACTTGGTGTAAAGCTAGATATATACTTTGACACTTGGTGTAAAGCTAGATGTGTACTTTGACACTTGGTGTAAAGCTAGATGTGTACTTTGACACTTGGTGTAAAGCCCGATGTGCACTTTGACACTTGGTGTAAAGCTAGATATGTACTTTGACACTTGGTGTAAAGCTAGATATGTACTTTGACACTTGGTGTAAAGCCCGATGTGCACTTTGACACTTGGTGTAAAGCTAGATATGTACTTTGACACTTGGTGTAAAGCTAGATATGTACTTTGACACTTGATGTAAAGCTAGATATGTACTTTGACACTTGGTGTAAAGCTAGATATGTACTTTGACACTTGGTGTAAAGCCCGATATATACTTTGACACTTGGTGTAAAGCTAGATATGTACTTTGACACTTGGTGTAAAGCTAGATATGTACTTTGACACTTGGTGTAAAGCCCGATGTGCACTTTGACACTTGGTGTAAAGCTAGATATGTACTTTGACACTTGGTGTAAAGCTAGATATGTACTTTGACACTTGATGTAAAGCTAGATATGTACTTTGACACTTGGTGTAAAGCTAGATATGTACTTTGACACTTGGTGTAAAGCCCGATGTGCACTTTGACACTTGGTGTAAAGCTAGATATGTACTTTGACACTTGGTGTAAAGCTAGATATGTACTTTGACACTTGATGTAAAGCTAGATATGTACTTTGACACTTGGTGTAAAGCTAGATATGTACTTTGACACTTGGTGTAAAGCCCGATATATACTTTGACACTTGGTGTAAAGCTAGATATGTACTTTGACACTTGGTGTAAAGCTAGATATGTACTTTGACACTTGGTGTAAAGCCCGATGTGCACTTTGACACTTGGTGTAAAGCTAGATATGTACTTTGACACTTGGTGTAAAGCCCGATGTGCACTTTGACACTTGGTGTAAAGCTAGATATGTACTTTGACACTTGATGTAAAGCTCGAACTTGGTTAGATGATGATGTAATTGCTGCGCCACAATTTTCTCTAGAACTTTCGATAGAAAAGGAAAGAGATTTGATACGGGTCTATAATTATCCAATACATTGTGATCTAGCTCACAACGGGCGAATAATTGCAGACTTAAGTTGGCTAGGAACAAGGCCGGTTGCAAGTGAAAATAAAAGTAACCTAGCAACTGACCCTGTGTACCAGTAAAAGTGTGAACATAGTAACAATACCCGTGTACCAGTAAAAGTGTGAACAGAGTAACGATACCCGTGTACCAGTAAAAGTGTGAACATAGTATCAATACCCGTGTACCACTAAAAGTGTGAACATAGTAACAATACCCGTGTATCAGTAAAAGTGTGAACATAGTAACAATACCCGTGTACCAGTAAAAGTGTGAACATAGTAACAATAACCGTGTACCAGTAAAAGTGTGAACAAAGTAACAATGCCCATGTACCAGTAAAAGTGTGAACATAGTAACAATACCCGTGTATCAGTAAAAGTGTGAACATAGTAACAATACCCGTGTATCAGTAATAGTGTGAACATAGTAACAATACCCGTGTATCAGTAATAGTGTGAACATAGTAACAATACCCATGTACCAGTAAAAGTGTGAACATAGTAACAAAGTCCATGTACCAGTAAAAGTGTGAACATAGTAACAATACCCGTGTACCAGTAAAAGTGTGAATATAGTAACAATACCCGTGTACCAGTAAAAGTGTGACCATAGTAACAATACCAGTGTACCAGTAATAGTGTGAACATAGTAACAATACCCGTGTACCAGTAAAAGTGTGAACAAAGTAACAATACCCGTGTACCAGTAAAAGTGTGAACAAAGTAACAATACCCGTGTACCAGTAAAAGTGTGAACATAGTAACAATACCCGTGTATCAGTAAAAGTGTGAACATAGTAACAATACCCGTGTACCAGTAAAAGTGTGAACAAAGTAACAATACCCGTGTATCAGTAAAAGTGTGAACAGAGTAACAATACCCGTGTACCAGTAAAATTGTGAACATAGTAACAATACCCGTGTACCAGTAAAAGTGTGAACATAGTAACAATACCATCGTATCAGTAAAAGTGTGAACATAGTAACAATACCCGTGTACCAGTAAAAGTGTGAACATAGTAACAATACCCGTGTATCAGTAATAGTGTGAACATAGTAACAATACCCGTGTACCAGTAATAGTGTGAACATAGTAACAATACCCGTGTACCAGTAAAAGTGTGAACATAGTAACAATGCCCATGTACCAGTAAAAGTGTGAACATAGTAACAATACCCGTGTACCAGTAAAAGTGTGAACATAGTAACAATACCCGTGTACCAGTAAAAGTGTGAACATAGTAACAATACCCGTGTACCAGTAATAGTGTGAACAAAGTAACAATACCCGTGTACCAGTAAAAGTGTGAACAAAGTAACAATACCTGTGTACCAGTAAAAGTGTGAACATAGTAACAATACCCGTGTACCAGTAAAAGTGTGAACATAGTAACAATACCCGTGTACCAGTAAAAGTGTGAACATAGTAACAATACCCGTGTACCAGTAAAAGTGTGAACATAGTAACAATACCCGTGTACCAGTAAAAGTGTGAACATAGTAACAATACCCGTGTACCAGTAAAAGTGTGAACATAGTAACAATACCCGTGTACCAGTAAAAGTGTGAACATAGTAACAATACCCGTGTATCAGTAAAAGTGTGAACATAGTAACAATACCCGTGTACCAGTAAAAGTGTGAACATAGTAACAATACCCGTGTACCAGTAAAAGTGTGAACATAGTAACAATACCTGTGTACCAGTAAAGGTGTGAACAAAGTAACAATACCCGTGTACCAGTAATAGTGTGAACATAGTAACAATACCCGTGTACCAGTAATAGTGTGAACATAGTAACAATACCCGTGTACCAGTAAAAGTGTGAACATAGTAACAATACCAGTGGAGTCATGATGGATGATTGGTTAGCTCGACCGGCTTGGAATCTACAGGTTGCAGGTTCGAGCCCTGTCGATGCCTGCTGTTTGTTTCTGAGTTGCAAAAGTCCTTGGGCAAGATTTGAACCACGACTGTGCCTCAGTTAACCCAGCTGTATAATTGGGGACCTGGTAGGATGTAGGTAGCAATGTGAAGGCTTTAATCCTATGCGCTGAAATGGCTGTAATGGATTGTATGCTCCCCGGGGAGTTGAGGAAAGACTAAAGGGCCGTTGTGCTGTTCTGATCCGAGCCAGGGGTAATAATTGTAAAGCGCTTTGAGCACGGTGTGGGAAAGCGCTATATAAGAACCCAACATTATAAGAACCCAACATTACCCGTGTACCAGTAAAAGTGTGAACATAGTAACAATACCCATGTATCAGTAATAGTGTGAACATATTAACAATACCCGTGTATCAGTAATAGTGTGAACCTAGCAACAGACCCCCGTGTACCAGTAATAGTACGAACCTAGCAACATACCCCTGTGTACCAGTAATAGTACGAACCTAGCAACTGGCCCGTGTACCAGTTATAGCGCGAACCTCACAACAGACCCCGTGTACCAGGAATAGTGCGGACCTAGCAACATACCCCATGCACCAGTTAGGAACCAGACAGTTTCTTCGGCTTGGGGGGGGGGGTTCCCTGTTTTTGACATTGGCAGTAGGGTGGGGGACATGCTGTTGTGAAAATTGTGGATTGGGGGGGGGGGGGTCATTATGTTTTGGATTGTGATGGAAGAAGAGAATCCTTTTCTACAATGGCATATAGCTTTGTCTGAACTGACTGGTACATGTATAATGTATTATAGTCCCTCTTTCTTACATACATTCTTTAATATTACTTCACGTAAGAGTTCAAACATACCTCTACATATACCTCTACATATAGATATAAATATACATATACATGTATTGTCTAGCTACCACACTAGTTACAGAACATGCCATGTAAGTGTTTGGCTGTTTCACCAAAATTGCACTTTGGGGCAAAAGTGAACTTGAAGGTTTCGTAATGGTAATCTTCAGAGACCCCCCCCCCCCTCCCAATCCAGGCCGAAGAAACTGACCGGTCCCTTAGAGTTTATTGTAAGGATGTGTATCATGTCAAAAGGAGAGAAATTTTACAAGCATGTTTTACAGAGTTTTTGATATTTGTCAACCACTCCATTTGTTGCATGTTCTTCTCAAGTGACTCTTTATCATTGGCATTCTACTTTGGCAGCATGGCAGGCTAAGATATCCTTTTTAAAAAAAACTTCTGAGTTTTCACATTAGTACAAGTTGTATGATGGAAAGAGCTGATGAATATAACATATATTCCTATATTCCTTGTGTTGTGATAGTGCATGCAATCATTGGAATCGGAGGGCTTTTGCTCTAAATGCATTTTGACATGTTTGTTGAAACCGATTTTTGGAATGGCTAATTTGCAGTAATTCTGTTCCTGGATATGTTCAACTTTAAAGCTGCTTTCTACACACTTAAGATACTGGTATTTTTGGATCAAAAACAACATTGCCATTCAACTCTTACATTGATGTATTATTTTGGATGTTGAAGCATTCTAAAATCAGGCAATTGTTTATTACATGTTAATTTGTTAGCAACTTTCGTTATTTCGTTGTTGTTATTGTTGAAAAAGGCTGACCAACTATTAAAAGGTTAATTTTCCAATCTCGTGAAATCAATTTATTTTTCAGGTGCCCCCACCCCATTACGCCTATTTTTTCGAGGACCCCTTCAACAAGCTTTTGTGACACCTTAACACGATGAAATCAACAACCTTATAACGTGGTTTCATTCCAACTCTCCTAAACCCAACATTTCTAAATATCAATTCATGCTATTTGGCACTCGTCAGCAACTGCAGAAAATACCTGATCATATTAAAACCCTCTCTTTGACTCACGATTATGTTATTCACGCAATACGACTTGTTTGGGTCTCAGACCTTCGTCGGA
Organism: Glandiceps talaboti; assembly: GCF_964340395.1. NCBI lineage: Eukaryota > Metazoa > Hemichordata > Enteropneusta > Spengelidae > Glandiceps > Glandiceps talaboti. The sequence goes on along the minus strand of NC_135565.1, from coordinate 1,330,366 downwards.
CTAGACGTTGTATCCTTTATGTAGCCCGGTTACAGTTTTCTCAATCCTGGACTGACATTGTTTATTCAAACTGCAGTATCACAATAAACACCAAATTACAACTAATAATTAATTTCGCTGTCCGCATCCAATTTCAATGTGGGCTAAAAAAGTATAAATACAACCAATGATACCGTTCATCAATACAACACAAGGATCAAATTCCACATTCTAAACTTATAACAACCAATGATATCGTTCACCAATACTACACAAGGACCAAATTCCACATTCTGAAAGCCCACTCCCGATCCTTCAGATACAGGGCACCCACCGTTGCAAATAGCTCTTCAATTTAATGACTTGTGCATTCTCCCACTCACACAC
>NC_135565.1:1140000-1327500 GCF_964340395.1 Glandiceps talaboti | reverse complement strand
TTTAAAACTAAAATTCAACAGTTACCCTAACATGTGCAACTACCTTAAACATACATATGAGTTCCGTGTATCCAGTGTAAATCGTGATAGACATTAAGAAGATTACCATCTCCTTGCATAATCAAACTAATAATGATTGCTGCCGTGCGTGTTAAGGGACTATATGCAGGTATACTTCTTTACCAGTGTTAAAACTTTTAATTTATGTACTGAGTACAATGTATTCGGTGATTCGGCTTGTCTCCAAAACCTGAGTAAATATGGACTTTTTTCGAAGTGAATTTCATAAATGCACTGATCAACTGTTATACCGTTGTGTAAACGTCGATCGTGTTTACAATGGTGGCTGCTCGGTGCTCACCAGCCATATTTTGGGTGATTTTCAACTTTTATTTGTATTTAATTCAATCTAATATTTGAAAATCATGTCGATGACAATTTAACCGTAGCTTACTCATCGAGCTCGGAACAAATATACTTAAAATGACGGAACAAATGTCATATCCAGACAATGTTTACTTACGTTTTCAAACTAAATTTGATATTACATGTACATCGCAAGTTTACGATCGATAGTTATGGCCTAGAACCAACAGCACAATTTGACCTGAAACGTAAGCTTGACCTCGCAATAGGTCACGCGATTGCGTAATTTGCATAAGTATATATATATATATATATATATATATATATATATATATATATATATATATATATATATATATATATATATATATATATATATATATATATATATATATATATATATATATATATATATATATTCCTCATCGTGTCCGACTGCCGGCTACTTATTGTAGAAAAAATATATGAATTATTTTAATTATGTGCTAAATATATAATACCATGAAATCAGTGTTAGTGTTACGTCATAATGCTCCTCGTATGATTCCGTAGACTATAAATACTCACCTCCGGCTCAAATTTGTTATTAGTCCGCAGAATCATACTCGGAGCATAATGACGTAAAACTAACATTGATTTCGTGGGATAATATATATGTGTGTTTATGGATAGTATATCATACATAAAATCATACTCATCTTCTTTCATTTATATATATATATATATATATATATATATATATATATATATATATATATAGTTTTGGTAGTACTGGAACTCTTTCTTGGTTGTTTCTCTCTCTTGTACTACCAAAACTATTGCGCTCTGCCACTGCGGTATAGAGCACTGTCTTAGCAGATTGATACTCACCGAGTTATATATATATATATATATATATATATATATATATATATATATATATATATATATATATATATATATATATATATATATATATATATATACATATATATACATATATATAGCACGAATGCGATTTGTTAAATCGAGGAAGTATGGCGGTACTTCAATGGTTAAATCAAGGATGCTGAAATACGAACTAGTAGGGGCGGGGTTACGATTACTTCAGTCTGTTCACCTTGACCATGTTTTCTTTTACACTCTGATGTGTAAGGATTAACATGTATCTACTGACCAACAAATTGTATCTGAAAGACAAGAACTCGGTGTCTGTATGTGGTATATATTATGGTGTAAGTCTGTATCCAGGCTAAACAGTGAACTGCCAGCAGAGGGATTTATTTCGATTGTTGTCTTTAGAATTTAGGATTTACCTTTGCAGTGACAAAGTGACATATTCAAGTGTCAAATTAACGTATACCATTTCACTTGAGGACGAGTATTCACTTGTTTTGTTTAATATTCAAAATCTCTAACTTCATTTGTTCTCAGTGTTTCTCTTCACATATGTTTCTATTGTCGACTTATCATATAACAGGATATACATTACGACAGCGTTACCTGGCATTACGCCAATGTTAATTAAGACAGATCTAGACAACATTTTATCACCATGGATAGCCGTTTAAATATCATGTGACGTATTATGATGACTGTTCCAGATGGGCTGCAACATTTCATACGTTGTATATGCCAACTAAGTACCACATCTAACCCCGTAGTCAGATTAGTAAGATTACAATAGCAGAACTGTAACTAGTCACTGAATACATTGTACTCTGTCAGCCGTCGTCGTTGTAACCCGAAGGACGCACTGGCTTTAAAAGCAAACAATTGCAGACACAAAGACATTCTACAAAACTTTCCAAATACCATGTAAATCACTTACTTCACCTGTAGCTCTAACAAGAACGATTTAGTAGTAAGTCTGGAGCTTATACAAGAAAATAAATTTGTATAAGTTAAAGAAAAATATCTCGGACGTGTAAACCCAATCAAGGAACATTAAGTAAATAATATCAAAGCGTGGACTGAATCACAGCTATTTCACTACAAAATTGTCTCTGTCTGTCTGTCTGTCTGTCTGTCTGTCTGTCTGTCTGTCTGTCTGTCTGTCTGTCTGTCTGTCTGTCTGCCTGCCTGCCTGCCTGCCTGCCTGCCTGTCTGTCTGTCTGTCTGTCTGTCTGTCTGTCTGTCTGTCTGTCTGTCTGTCTGTCTGTCTGTCTGTCTGTCTGTATGTATGTATGTATGTATGTATGAATGTATGTATGTATGTATCTCTGTCTGTCTGTCTGTCTGTCTGTCTGTCTGTCTGTCTGCCTGTCTGTCTGTCTGTCTGTCTGTCTATCTGTCTGTCGGTCTGTCGGTCGGTTAGTCGGTCGGTCTCTCTGTCTCTGTATCGCTGTCTGTATCTCTTCCTATACTAAGTGTCAGTAAGGTTTAATCGAGGTTGTAAGAGGAGGAAGTAAGGAGTAAATGATGTCAACAGTCACGTTCGTTTCACCAAATGTTTGTTTAAATCACATAGCCTTCATAGTGAATATCAGAAATTATTTAGAAGTTATAGATTGTAGATTGTGTTGAAATGTACTTAATGGGGAATAGATGTGATGCTGGTTTTATCTTAGTCGTATTTCTTTAGAAGAACCCAACAATTTATTTTCAACAACCCTGTATATTGCAACCGCTCAGAAATAGAGTTATGGAAATTGGCAAATCTGGTTTAAAACAGGACTGCTGTACACTGGGACAATGACAATGCCTTCTGGGAAATACAGGGAAAGTAGGGGTTGCAAATATCTTCACTTCTTGCGTAAACCACTACCTTGTCTGTGCTTAAGCAATACTATATCGCTATACTTTAGAGAGAATATATTGTTCATGGTTTCAAGAATCAGTAGGACAGTACAATATAGTTACTTTGGAATTATGGTAAACTAGAAATGGATGCTAAGTTTCGATCTGTCTACTATAGACCTTAATCACGCAATGATTTGCTTATTCAGAGAATTCCCAACCATTCACTTGCATGCCGTGATCCTCACTGTATTAGAAAAGTGGCCATATGGATGAGAATTTGGGATTTATTTTGGATTTGTATTTGATAAAACAGCTTCACTATGTTTTTGTACTTGAAAAAATAATGCGAAATAACATATACCAAGTCCATATTCATAACTCAATACATGCAAAAAGATGCAAAAAGTGTAAAAAGTTTGTTATTGTAAGTACAATAACAAACATTTTACACATTGTTTAATGTTTTGCAGTTTATTCAATTGCGAACATAGACTTGGTATATGTTATTTCACATTATTTTTTCAAGTAGAAAAACTTAGTGAAGCTGTTTTATCAAATAAAAATACAAAATAAATACCAAATTCTCATCCACATGGCCACTTTAAAAGTGACGACCTGTCTACAAAGGCGAGAAATTTTAATGAAGTACCTGGTTGGAATGATCAAGTACATGATCTGCTCAATATATATACTAGACAGGGCGAGTCCTCCCCCCCCCCCGGCCAGAGAAACTGACCGGTCCCTTAGCAAAACCTAGTCAGTTTTTGCCATTACCCAATAGAACATGTGCACCAAATTTCGTTTGAATTGAGCCAGCTGTTTTGATAAAATGGTGATACAGAAACGCAGAGACAGACAGACAGACAGACAGACAGACAGACAGACAGACAGATACACGCGCGGGCGCACAAACAACACACACACACACATACACACACACACACACACACACACACACACACACACCACACAAACACAGACTTTTCATCGCCGATATATAGCCTTCCTTACGGAAGTTAAAAATGTCTATAATATTTGTAAGTGTTAAACGAACGATTCTGATTCACGTGTAAAATAATGCAACGATCGTGATTTCTGAAGTCAAGATCATTTGACTTCATATTGTTTGGTATTTCAATATAAAGTTACAGGCTCATTGATGGTCACCGTAGTCATCGTTCATAACCTCGACACAGGATTGAGTTGAGAGGTAAGGACTTTTCAATGTCTGTGTTGACACTTCGCCATTGGATGGCGTTCTGTGGGTCTAGTCCAGCGGGCAGGCTTTCAACGAAGCTTTCAGAGCTTTACATGAATGCCACTTATTAATAAAGTTTTAAAAAGTCAATAGAATTGATTCATTCAACAGCTTACACGTGTACGAATGCCAATGCAACGTTTTAAGTATGACTTCAAAGAATAGTTTACTTACACCTGCATCAACTGAACCTGGGGCATTTTGTTCATTAAGAAACCAAAGTTATATTTTACTCATGAAAAGATTCTCATTTTACAAAAGAGTCCGACTTTATCTCTCCGTCAGGAAATTTAGTTTAGTGATAATAATAAATATTTGATTGCCCTCCATACCTATACTTTGTTATGGCAAACTCCATACCTATACTTTGTTATGGCAAACTCCATACCTATACTTTGTAATGGCAAACTCCATACCTATACTTTGTTATGGCAAACTCCATACCTATACTTTGTTATGGCAAACTCCATACCTATACTTTGTTATGGCAAACTCCATACCTATACTTTGTAAAGGCAAACTCCATACCTATACTTTGTTATGGCAAACTCCATTCCTATACTTTGTTATGGCAAACTCCATTCCTATACTTTGTAATGGCAAACTCCATACCTATACTTTGTAATGGCAAACTCCATACCTATACTTTGTCATGGCAAACTCCATACCTATACTTTGTTATGGCAAACTCCATACCTATACTTTGTTATGGCAAACTCCATACCTATACTTTGTTATGGCAAACTCCATACCTATACTTTGTTATAGCAAACTCCATACCTATACTTTGTAATGGCAAACTCCATACCTATACTTTGTTATGGCAAACTCCATACCTATACTTTGTTATGGCAAACTCCATACCTATACTTTGTAATGGCAAACTCCATACCTATACTTTGTAATGGCAATTTACTCCATTCCTATACTTTATTATAGCAAACTCCATTCCTATACTTTATTATAGCAAACTCCATACCTATACTTTGTTATGGCAAACTCCATACCTATACTTTGTTATGGCAAACTCCATACCTATACTTTGTTATGGCAAACTCCATACCTATACTTTGTTATGGCAAACTCCATACCTATACTTTGTAATGGCAAACTCCATACCTATACTTTGTTATGGCAAACTCCATACCTATACTTTGTAATGGCAAACTCCATACCTATACTTTGTTATGGCAAACTCCATACCTATACTTTGTTATGGCAAACTCCATACCTATACTTTGTTATGGCAAACTCCATACCTATACTTTGTAATGGCAAACTCCATACCTATACTTTGTTATGGCAAACTCCATTCCTATACTTTGTTATGGCAAACTCCATACCTATACTTTGTTATGGCAAACTCCATACCTATACTTTGTTATGGCAAACTCCATACCTATACTTTGTTATGGCAAACTCCATTCCTATACTTTGTTATGGCAAACTCCATACCTATACTTTGTCATGGCAAACTCCATTCCTATACTTTGTCATGGCAAACTCCATACCTATACTTTGTAATGGCAAACTCCATACCTATACTTTGTAATGTCAAACTCCATACCTATACTTTATCATGGCAAACTCCATACCTATACTCTGTTAGGGCAAACTCCATTCCTATACTTTGTTATGGCAAACTCCATTCCTATACTTTGTTATGGCAAACTCCATACCTATACTTTGTAATGGCAAACTCCATACCTATACTTTGTAATGGCAAACTCCATTCCTATACTTTGTTATGGCAAACTCCATTCCTATACTTTGTTATAGCAAACTCCATACCTATACTTTGTTATGGCAAACTCCATACCTATACTTTGTTATAGCAAACTCCATACCTATACTTTGTAATGGCAAACTCCATACCTATACTTTGTTATGGCAAACTCCATACCTATACTTTGTAATGGCAAACTCCATTCCTATACTTTGTTATGGCAAACTCCATTCCTATACTTTGTAATGGCAAACTCCATACCTATACTTTGTAATGGCAAACTCCATACCTATACTTTGTCATGGCAAACTCCATACCTATACTTTGTTATGGCAAACTCCATACCTATACTTTGTTATGGCAAACTCCATACCTATACTTTGTTATGGCAAACTCCATACCTATACTTTGTTATGGCAAACTCCATACCTATACTTTGTAATGGCAAACTCCATACCTATACTTTGTTATGGCAAACTCCATACCTATACTTTGTAATGGCAAACTCCATACCTATACTTTGTAATGGCAATTTACTCCATTCCTATACTTTATTATAGCAAACTCCATTCCTATACTTTATTATAGCAAACTCCATACCTATACTTTGTTATGGCAAACTCCATACCTATACTTTGTTATGGCAAACTCCATACCTATACTTTGTTATGGCAAACTCCATACCTATACTTTGTTATGGCAAACTCCATTCCTATACTTTGTTATGGCAAACTCCATACCTATACTTTGTCATGGCAAACTCCATTCCTATACTTTGTCATGGCAAACTCCATACCTATACTTGGTTATGGCAAACTCCATTCCTATACTTTGTTATGGCAAACTCCATACCTATACTTTGTAATGGCAAACTCCATTCCTATACTTTGTTATGGCAAACTCCATTCCTATACTTTGTTATAGCAAACTCCATACCTATACTTTGTTATGGCAAACTCCATACCTATACTTTGTTATAGCAAACTCCATACCTATACTTTGTAATGGCAAACTCCATACCTATACTTTGTAATGGCAAACTCCATTCCTATACTTTGTCATGGCAAACTCCATACCTATACTTTGTTATAGCAAACTCCATACCTATACTTTGTTATGGCAAACTCCATTCCTATACTTTGTTATGGCAAACTTCATTCCTATACTTTGTAATGGCAAACTCCATACCTATACTTTGTTATGGCAAACTCCATACCTATACTTTGTTATGGCAAACTCCATACCTATACTTTGTTATAGCAAACTCCATACCTATACTTTGTTATAGCAAACTCCATACCTATACTTTGTTATGGCAAACTCCATTCCTATACTTTGTTACGGCAAACTCCATACCTATACTTTGTTATGGCAAACTCCATACCTATACTTTGTTATGGCAAACTCCATACCTATACTTTGTAATGGCAAACTCCATACCAATACTTTGTAATGGCAAACTCCATTCCTATACTTTGTTATGGCAAACTCCATACCTATACTTTGTTATGGCAAACTCCATACCTATACTTTGTTATGGCAAACTCCATACCTATACTTTGTTAAGGCAAACTCCATACCTATACTTTGTTATGGCAAACTCCATTCCTATACTTTGTTATGGCAAACTCCATACCTATACTTTGTAATGGCAAACTCCATTCCTATACTTTGTTATGGCAAACTCCATACCTATACTTTGTTATGGCAAACTCCATTCCTATACTTTGTCATGGCAAACTCCATTCCTATACTTTGTCATGGCAAACTCCATACCTATACTTTGTTATGGCAAACTCCATACCTATACTTTGTTATGGCAAACTCCATTCCTATACTTTGTTATGGCAAACTCCATTCCTATACTTTGTAATGTCAAACTCCATACCTATACTTTGTTATGGCAAACTCCATACCTATACTTTGTAATGGCAAACTCCATTCCTATACTTTGTTATGGCAAACTCCATTCCTATACTTTGTAATGGCAAACTCCATACCTATACTTTGTAATGGCAAACTCCATACCTATACTTTGTCATGGCAAACTCCATACCTATACTTTGTTATGGCAAACTCCATACCTATACTTTGTTATGGCAAACTCCATACCTATACTTTGTTATGGCAAACTCCATACCTATACTTTGTTATGGCAAACTCCATACCTATACTTTGTAATGGCAAACTCCATACCTATACTTTGTTATGGCAAACTCCATACCTATACTTTGTAATGGCAAACTCCATACCTATACTTTGTAATGGCAATTTACTCCATTCCTATACTTTATTATAGCAAACTCCATTCCTATACTTTATTATAGCAAACTCCATACCTATACTTTGTTATGGCAAACTCCATACCTATACTTTGTTATGGCAAACTCCATACCTATACTTTGTTATGGCAAACTCCATACCTATACTTTGTTATGGCAAACTCCATTCCTATACTTTGTTATGGCAAACTCCATACCTATACTTTGTCATGGCAAACTCCATTCCTATACTTTGTCATGGCAAACTCCATACCTATACTTTGTTATGGCAAACTCCATTCCTATACTTTGTTATGGCAAACTCCATACCTATACTTTGTAATGGCAAACTCCATTCCTATACTTTGTTATGGCAAACTCCATTCCTATACTTTGTTATAGCAAACTCCATACCTATACTTTGTTATGGCAAACTCCATACCTATACTTTGTTATAGCAAACTCCATACCTATACTTTGTAATGGCAAACTCCATACCTATACTTTGTAATGGCAAACTCCATACCTATACTTTGTTATGGCAAACTCCATTCCTATACTTTGTTATGGCAAACTCCGTACCTATACTTTGTCATGGCAAACTCCATTCCTATACTTTGTCATGGCAAACTCCATACCTATACTTTGTAATGGCAAACTCCATACCTATACTTTGTAATGTCAAACTCCATACCTATACTTTATCATGGCAAACTCCATACCTATACTCTGATAGGGCAAACTCCATTCCTATACTTTGTTATGGCAAACTCCATTCCTATACTTTGTTATGGCAAACTCCATACCTATACTTTGTAATGGCAAACTCCATACCTATACTTTGTAATGGCAAACTCCATTCCTATACTTTGTTATGGCAAACTCCATTCCTATACTTTGTTATAGCAAACTCCATACCTATACTTTGTTATGGCAAACTCCATACCTATACTTTGTTATAGCAAACTCCATACCTATACTTTGTAATGGCAAACTCCATACCTATACTTTGTTATGGCAAACTCCATACCTATACTTTGTTATGGCAAACTCCATACCTATACTTTGTTATGGCAAACTCCATACCTATACTTTGTTATGGCAAACTCCATACCTATACTTTGTTATGGCAAACTCCATACCTATACTTTGTAATGGCAAACTCCATACCTATACTTTGTTATGGCAAACTCCATACCTATACTTTGTAATGGCAAACTCCATACCTATACTTTGTAATGGCAATTTACTCCATTCCTATACTTTATTATAGCAAACTCCATTCCTATACTTTATTATAGCAAACTCCATACCTATACTTTGTTATGGCAAACTCCATACCTATACTTTGTTATGGCAAACTCCATACCTATACTTTGTTATGGCAAACTCCATACCTATACTTTGTTATGGCAAACTCCATTCCTATACTTTGTTATGGCAAACTCCATACCTATACTTTGTCATGGCAAACTCCATTCCTATACTTTGTCATGGCAAACTCCATACCTATACTTTGTTATGGCAAACTCCATTCCTATACTTTGTTATGGCAAACTCCATACCTATACTTTGTAATGGCAAACTCCATTCCTATACTTTGTTATGGCAAACTCCATTCCTATACTTTGTTATAGCAAACTCCATACCTATACTTTGTTATGGCAAACTCCATACCTATACTTTGTTATAGCAAACTCCATACCTATACTTTGTAATGGCAAACTCCATACCTATACTTTGTAATGGCAAACTCCATTCCTATACTTTGTCATGGCAAACTCCATACCTATACTTTGTTATAGCAAACTCCATACCTATACTTTGTTATGGCAAACTCCATTCCTATACTTTGTTATGGCAAACTTCATTCCTATACTTTGTAATGGCAAACTCCATACCTATACTTTGTTATGGCAAACTCCATACCTATACTTTGTTATGGCAAACTCCATACCTATACTTTGTTATAGCAAACTCCATACCTATACTTTGTTATAGCAAACTCCATACCTATACTTTGTTATGGCAAACTCCATTCCTATACTTTGTTACGGCAAACTCCATACCTATACTTTGTTATGGCAAACTCCATACCTATACTTTGTTATGGCAAACTCCATACCTATACTTTGTAATGGCAAACTCCATACCAATACTTTGTAATGGCAAACTCCATTCCTATACTTTGTTATGGCAAACTCCATACCTATACTTTGTTATGGCAAACTCCATACCTATACTTTGTTATGGCAAACTCCATACCTATACTTTGTTAAGGCAAACTCCATACCTATACTTTGTTATGGCAAACTCCATTCCTATACTTTGTTATGGCAAACTCCATACCTATACTTTGTAATGGCAAACTCCATTCCTATACTTTGTTATGGCAAACTCCATACCTATACTTTGTTATGGCAAACTCCATTCCTATACTTTGTCATGGCAAACTCCATTCCTATACTTTGTCATGGCAAACTCCATACCTATACTTTGTTATGGCAAACTCCATACCTATACTTTGTTATGGCAAACTCCATTCCTATACTTTGTTATGGCAAACTCCATTCCTATACTTTGTAATGTCAAACTCCATACCTATACTTTGTTATGGCAAACTCCATACCTATACTTTGTAATGGCAAACTCCATTCCTATACTTTGTTATGGCAAACTCCATTCCTATACTTTGTAATGGCAAACTCCATACCTATACTTTGTAATGGCAAACTCCATACCTATACTTTGTCATGGCAAACTCCATACCTATACTTTGTTATGGCAAACTCCATACCTATACTTTGTTATGGCAAACTCCATACCTATACTTTGTTATGGCAAACTCCATACCTATACTTTGTTATGGCAAACTCCATACCTATACTTTGTAATGGCAAACTCCATACCTATACTTTGTTATGGCAAACTCCATACCTATACTTTGTAATGGCAAACTCCATACCTATACTTTGTAATGGCAATTTACTCCATTCCTATACTTTATTATAGCAAACTCCATTCCTATACTTTATTATAGCAAACTCCATACCTATACTTTGTTATGGCAAACTCCATACCTATACTTTGTTATGGCAAACTCCATACCTATACTTTGTTATGGCAAACTCCATACCTATACTTTGTTATGGCAAACTCCATTCCTATACTTTGTTATGGCAAACTCCATACCTATACTTTGTCATGGCAAACTCCATTCCTATACTTTGTCATGGCAAACTCCATACCTATACTTTGTTATGGCAAACTCCATTCCTATACTTTGTTATGGCAAACTCCATACCTATACTTTGTAATGGCAAACTCCATTCCTATACTTTGTTATGGCAAACTCCATTCCTATACTTTGTTATAGCAAACTCCATACCTATACTTTGTTATGGCAAACTCCATACCTATACTTTGTTATAGCAAACTCCATACCTATACTTTGTTATGGCAAACTCCATACCTATACTTTGTAATGGCAAACTCCATTCCTATACTTTGTCATGGCAAACTCCATACCTATACTTTGTTATAGCAAACTCCATACCTATACTTTGTTATGGCAAACTCCATTCCTATACTTTGTTATGGCAAACTTCATTCCTATGCTTTGTAATGGCAAACTCCATACCTATACTTTGTTATGGCAAACTCCATACCTATACTTTGTTATGGCAAACTCCATACCTATACTTTGTTATAGCAAACTCCATACCTATACTTTGTTATAGCAAACTCCATACCTATACTTTGTTATGGCAAACTCCATTCCTATACTTTGTTACGGCAAACTCCATACCTATACTTTGTTATGGCAAACTCCATACCTATACTTTGTTATGGCAAACTCCATACCTATACTTTGTAATGGCAAACTCCATACCAATACTTTGTAATGGCAAACTCCATTCCTATACTTTGTTATGGCAAACTCCATACCTATACTTTGTTATGGCAAACTCCATACCTATACTTTGTTATGGCAAACTCCATACCTATACTTTGTTAAGGCAAACTCCATACCTATACTTTGTTATGGCAAACTCCATTCCTATACTTTGTTATGGCAAACTCCATACCTATACTTTGTAATGGCAAACTCCATTCCTATACTTTGTTATGGCAAACTCCATACCTATACTTTGTTATGGCAAACTCCATTCCTATACTTTGTCATGGCAAACTCCATTCCTATACTTTGTCATGGCAAACTCCATACCTATACTTTGTCATGGCAAACTCCATACCTATACTTTGTTATGGCAAACTCCATACCTATACTTTGTTATAGCAAACTCCATTCCTATACTTTGTTATGGCAAACTCCATACCTATACTTTGTAATGGCAAACTCCATACCTATACTTTGTAATGTCAAACTCCATACCTATACTTTGTTATGGCAAACTCCATACCTATACTTTGTTATGGCAAACTCCATTCCTATACTTTGTTATGGCAAACTCCATTCCTATACTTTGTAATGTCAAACTCCATACCTATACTTTGTTATGGCAAACTCCATACCTATACTTTGTTATGGCAAACTCCATACCTATACTTTGTAATGTCAAACTCCATACCTATACTTTGTTATGGCAAACTCCATACCTATACTTTGTTATGGCAAACTCCATTCCTATACTTTGTTATGGCAAACTCCATTCCTATACTTTGTTATGGCAAACTCCATACCTATACTTTGTCATGGCAAACTCCATACCTATACTCTGTTAGGGCAAACTCCATTCCTATACTCTGTTATGGCAAACTCCATTCCTATACTTTGTTATAGCAAACTCCATTCCTATACTTTGTTATAGCAAACTCCATTCCTATACTTTGTTATGGCAAACTCCATACCTATACTTTGTTATGGCAAACTCCATACCTATACTTTGTTATGGCAAACTCCATACCTATACTTTGTTATAGCAAACTCCATTCCTATACTTTGTTATGGCAAACTCCATACCTATACTTTGTCATGGCAAACTCCATTCCTATACTCTGTTATAGCAAACTCCATACCTATACTTTGTAATAGCAAACTCCATACCTATACTTTGTTATGGCAAACTCCATTCCTATACTTTGTTATGGCAAACTCCATACCTATACTTTGTTATGGCAAACTCCATACCTATACTTTGTTATGGCAAACTCCATACCTATACTTTGTTATGGCAAACTCCATACCTATACTTTGTTATAGCAAACTCCATACCTATACTTTGTTATGTCAAACTCCATACCTATACTTTGTTATGGCAAACTCCATTCCTATACTTTGTAATGGCAAACTCCATACCTATACTTTGTCATGGCAAACTCCATACCTATACTTTGTTATAGCAAACTCCATACCTATACTTTGTAATGGCAAACTCCATACCTATACTTTGTTGTAGCAAACTCCATTCCTATACTTTGTTATGGCAAACTCCATACCTATACTTTGTAATGGCAAACTCCATACCTATACTTTGTAATGTCAAACTCCATACCTATACTTTATCATGGCAAACTCCATACCTATACTCTGTTAGGGCAAACTCCATTCCTATACTTTGTTATAGCAAACTCCATTCCTATACTTTGTTATGGCAAACTCCATACCTATACTTTGTAATGGCAAACTCCATACCTATACTTTGTAATGGCAAACTCCATTCCTATACTTTGTTATGGCAAACTCCATACCTATACTTTGTAATAGCAAACTCCATACCTATACTTTGTTATGGCAAACTCCATACCTATACTTTGTAATGGCAAACTCCATACCTATACTTTGTTATGGCAAACTCCATACCTATACTTTGTTATGGCAAACTCCATTCCTATACTTTGTTATGGCAAACTCCATACCTATACTTTGTTATGGCAAACTCCATACCTATACTTTGTTATGGCAAACTCCATACCTATACTTTGTTATAGCAAACTCCATTCCTATACTTTGTTATGGCAAACTCCATACCTATACTTTGTTATGGCAAACACCATACCTATACTTTGTTATGGCAAACTCCATTCCTATACTCTGTTATAGCAAACTCCATACCTATACTTTGTAATAGCAAACTCCATACCTATACTTTGTTATGGCAAACTCCATTCCTATACTTTGTTAAAGCAAACTCCATACCTATACTTTGTTATGGCAAACTCCATACCTATACTTTGTTATGGCAAACTCCATACCTATACTTTGTTATGGCAAACTCCATACCTATACTTTGTTATAGCAAACTCCATACCTATACTTTGTTATGTCAAACTCCATACCTATACTTTGTTATGGCAAACTCCATTCCTATACTTTGTAATGGCAAACTCCATACCTATACTTTGTAATGGCAAACTCCATACCTATACTTTGTTATAGCAAACTCCATACCTATACTTTGTAATGGCAAACTCCATACATATACTTTGTTGTAGCAAACTCCATTCCTATACTTTGTTATAGCAAACTCCATACCTATACTTTGTTATGGCAAACTCCATACCTATACTTTGTTATAGCAAACTCCATACCTATACTTTGTAATGGCAAACTCCATACCTATACTTTGTTATGGCAAACTCCATACCTATACTTTGTTATGGCAAACTCCATACCTATACTTTGTTATGGCAAACTCCATACCTATACTTTGTTATGGCAAACTCCATACCTATACTTTGTTATGGCAAACTCCATACCTATACTTTGTAATGGCAAACTCCATACCTATACTTTGTTATGGCAAACTCCATACCTATACTTTGTAATGGCAAACTCCATACCTATACTTTGTAATGGCAATTTACTCCATTCCTATACTTATTATAGCAAACTCCATTCCTATACTTTATTATAGCAAACTCCATACCTATACTTTGTTATGGCAAACTCCATACCTATACTTTGTTATGGCAAACTCCATACCTATACTTTGTTATGGCAAACTCCATACCTATACTTTGTTATGGCAAACTCCATTCCTATACTTTGTTATGGCAAACTCCATACCTATACTTTGTCATGGCAAACTCCATTCCTATACTTTGTCATGGCAAACTCCATACCTATACTTTGTTATGGCAAACTCCATTCCTATACTTTGTTATGGCAAACTCCATACCTATACTTTGTAATGGCAAACTCCATTCCTATACTTTGTTATGGCAAACTCCATTCCTATACTTTGTTATAGCAAACTCCATACCTATACTTTGTTATGGCAAACTCCATACCTATACTTTGTTATAGCAAACTCCATACCTATACTTTGTAATGGCAAACTCCATACCTATACTTTGTAATGGCAAACTCCATTCCTATACTTTGTCATGGCAAACTCCATACCTATACTTTGTTATAGCAAACTCCATACCTATACTTTGTTATGGCAAACTCCATTCCTATACTTTGTTATGGCAAACTTCATTCCTATACTTTGTAATGGCAAACTCCATACCTATACTTTGTTATGGCAAACTCCATACCTATACTTTGTTATGGCAAACTCCATACCTATACTTTGTTATAGCAAACTCCATACCTATACTTTGTTATAGCAAACTCCATACCTATACTTTGTTATGGCAAACTCCATTCCTATACTTTGTTACGGCAAACTCCATACCTATACTTTGTTATGGCAAACTCCATACCTATACTTTGTTATGGCAAACTCCATACCTATACTTTGTAATGGCAAACTCCATACCAATACTTTGTAATGGCAAACTCCATTCCTATACTTTGTTATGGCAAACTCCATACCTATACTTTGTTATGGCAAACTCCATACCTATACTTTGTTATGGCAAACTCCATACCTATACTTTGTTAAGGCAAACTCCATACCTATACTTTGTTATGGCAAACTCCATTCCTATACTTTGTTATGGCAAACTCCATACCTATACTTTGTAATGGCAAACTCCATTCCTATACTTTGTTATGGCAAACTCCATACCTATACTTTGTTATGGCAAACTCCATTCCTATACTTTGTCATGGCAAACTCCATTCCTATACTTTGTCATGGCAAACTCCATACCTATACTTTGTTATGGCAAACTCCATACCTATACTTTGTTATGGCAAACTCCATTCCTATACTTTGTTATGGCAAACTCCATTCCTACACTTTGTAATGTCAAACTCCATACCTATACTTTGTTATGGCAAACTCCATACCTATACTTTGTAATGGCAAACTCCATTCCTATACTTTGTTATGGCAAACTCCATTCCTATACTTTGTAATGGCAAACTCCATACCTATACTTTGTAATGGCAAACTCCATACCTATACTTTGTCATGGCAAACTCCATACCTATACTTTGTTATGGCAAACTCCATACCTATACTTTGTTATGGCAAACTCCATACCTATACTTTGTTATGGCAAACTCCATACCTATACTTTGTTATGGCAAACTCCATACCTATACTTTGTAATGGCAAACTCCATACCTATACTTTGTTATGGCAAACTCCATACCTATACTTTGTAATGGCAAACTCCATACCTATACTTTGTAATGGCAATTTACTCCATTCCTATACTTTATTATAGCAAACTCCATTCCTATACTTTATTATAGCAAACTCCATACCTATACTTTGTTATGGCAAACTCCATACCTATACTTTGTTATGGCAAACTCCATACCTATACTTTGTTATGGCAAACTCCATACCTATACTTTGTTATGGCAAACTCCATTCCTATACTTTGTTATGGCAAACTCCATACCTATACTTTGTCATGGCAAACTCCATTCCTATACTTTGTCATGGCAAACTCCATACCTATACTTTGTTATGGCAAACTCCATTCCTATACTTTGTTATGGCAAACTCCATACCTATACTTTGTAATGGCAAACTCCATTCCTATACTTTGTTATGGCAAACTCCATTCCTATACTTTGTTATAGCAAACTCCATACCTATACTTTGTTATGGCAAACTCCATACCTATACTTTGTTATAGCAAACTCCATACCTATACTTTGTAATGGCAAACTCCATACCTATACTTTGTAATGGCAAACTCCATTCCTATACTTTGTCATGGCAAACTCCATACCTATACTTTGTTATAGCAAACTCCATACCTATACTTTGTTATGGCAAACTCCATTCCTATACTTTGTTATGGCAAACTTCATTCCTATGCTTTGTAATGGCAAACTCCATACCTATACTTTGTTATGGCAAACTCCATACCTATACTTTGTTATGGCAAACTCCATACCTATACTTTGTTATAGCAAACTCCATACCTATACTTTGTTATAGCAAACTCCATACCTATACTTTGTTATGGCAAACTCCATTCCTATACTTTGTTACGGCAAACTCCATACCTATACTTTGTTATGGCAAACTCCATACCTATACTTTGTTATGGCAAACTCCATACCTATACTTTGTAATGGCAAACTCCATACCAATACTTTGTAATGGCAAACTCCATTCCTATACTTTGTTATGGCAAACTCCATACCTATACTTTGTTATGGCAAACTCCATACCTATACTTTGTTATGGCAAACTCCATACCTATACTTTGTTAAGGCAAACTCCATACCTATACTTTGTTATGGCAAACTCCATTCCTATACTTTGTTATGGCAAACTCCATACCTATACTTTGTAATGGCAAACTCCATTCCTATACTTTGTTATGGCAAACTCCATACCTATACTTTGTTATGGCAAACTCCATTCCTATACTTTGTCATGGCAAACTCCATTCCTATACTTTGTCATGGCAAACTCCATACCTATACTTTGTCATGGCAAACTCCATACCTATACTTTGTTATGGCAAACTCCATACCTATACTTTGTTATAGCAAACTCCATTCCTATACTTTGTTATGGCAAACTCCATACCTATACTTTGTAATGGCAAACTCCATACCTATACTTTGTAATGTCAAACTCCATACCTATACTTTGTTATGGCAAACTCCATACCTATACTTTGTTATGGCAAACTCCATACCTATACTTTGTTATGGCAAACTCCATACCTATACTTTGTTAAGGCAAACTCCATACCTATACTTTGTTATGGCAAACTCCATTCCTATACTTTGTTATGGCAAACTCCATACCTATACTTTGTAATGGCAAACTCCATTCCTATACTTTGTTATGGCAAACTCCATACCTATACTTTGTTATGGCAAACTCCATTCCTATACTTTGTCATGGCAAACTCCATTCCTATACTTTGTCATGGCAAACTCCATACCTATACTTTGTCATGGCAAACTCCATACCTATACTTTGTTATGGCAAACTCCATACCTATACTTTGTTATAGCAAACTCCATTCCTATACTTTGTTATGGCAAACTCCATACCTATACTTTGTAATGGCAAACTCCATACCTATACTTTGTAATGTCAAACTCCATACCTATACTTTGTTATGGCAAACTCCATACCTATACTTTGTTATGGCAAACTCCATTCCTATACTTTGTTATGGCAAACTCCATTCCTATACTTTGTAATGTCAAACTCCATACCTATACTTTGTTATGGCAAACTCCATACCTATACTTTGTTATGGCAAACTCCATACCTATACTTTGTAATGTCAAACTCCATACCTATACTTTGTTATGGCAAACTCCATACCTATACTTTGTTATGGCAAACTCCATTCCTATACTTTGTTATGGCAAACTCCATTCCTATACTTTGTTATGGCAAACTCCATACCTATACTTTGTCATGGCAAACTCCATACCTATACTCTGTTAGGGCAAACTCCATTCCTATACTCTGTTATGGCAAACTCCATTCCTATACTTTGTTATAGCAAACTCCATTCCTATACTTTGTTATAGCAAACTCCATTCCTATACTTTGTTATGGCAAACTCCATACCTATACTTTGTTATGGCAAACTCCATACCTATACTTTGTTATGGCAAACTCCATACCTATACTTTGTTATAGCAAACTCCATTCCTATACTTTGTTATGGCAAACTCCATACCTATACTTTGTCATGGCAAACTCCATTCCTATACTCTGTTATAGCAAACTCCATACCTATACTTTGTAATAGCAAACTCCATACCTATACTTTGTTATGGCAAACTCCATTCCTATACTTTGTTATGGCAAACTCCATACCTATACTTTGTTATGGCAAACTCCATACCTATACTTTGTTATGGCAAACTCCATACCTATACTTTGTTATGGCAAACTCCATACCTATACTTTGTTATAGCAAACTCCATACCTATACTTTGTTATGTCAAACTCCATACCTATACTTTGTTATGGCAAACTCCATTCCTATACTTTGTAATGGCAAACTCCATACCTATACTTTGTCATGGCAAACTCCATACCTATACTTTGTTATAGCAAACTCCATACCTATACTTTGTAATGGCAAACTCCATACCTATACTTTGTTGTAGCAAACTCCATTCCTATACTTTGTTATGGCAAACTCCATACCTATACTTTGTAATGGCAAACTCCATACCTATACTTTGTAATGTCAAACTCCATACCTATACTTTATCATGGCAAACTCCATACCTATACTCTGTTAGGGCAAACTCCATTCCTATACTTTGTTATAGCAAACTCCATTCCTATACTTTGTTATGGCAAACTCCATACCTATACTTTGTAATGGCAAACTCCATACCTATACTTTGTAATGGCAAACTCCATTCCTATACTTTGTTATGGCAAACTCCATACCTATACTTTGTAATAGCAAACTCCATACCTATACTTTGTTATGGCAAACTCCATACCTATACTTTGTAATGGCAAACTCCATACCTATACTTTGTTATGGCAAACTCCATACCTATACTTTGTTATGGCAAACTCCATTCCTATACTTTGTTATGGCAAACTCCATACCTATACTTTGTTATGGCAAACTCCATACCTATACTTTGTTATGGCAAACTCCATACCTATACTTTGTTATAGCAAACTCCATTCCTATACTTTGTTATGGCAAACTCCATACCTATACTTTGTTATGGCAAACACCATACCTATACTTTGTTATGGCAAACTCCATTCCTATACTCTGTTATAGCAAACTCCATACCTATACTTTGTAATAGCAAACTCCATACCTATACTTTGTTATGGCAAACTCCATTCCTATACTTTGTTAAAGCAAACTCCATACCTATACTTTGTTATGGCAAACTCCATACCTATACTTTGTTATGGCAAACTCCATACCTATACTTTGTTATGGCAAACTCCATACCTATACTTTGTTATAGCAAACTCCATACCTATACTTTGTTATGTCAAACTCCATACCTATACTTTGTTATGGCAAACTCCATTCCTATACTTTGTAATGGCAAACTCCATACCTATACTTTGTAATGGCAAACTCCATACCTATACTTTGTTATAGCAAACTCCATACCTATACTTTGTAATGGCAAACTCCATACATATACTTTGTTGTAGCAAACTCCATACCTATACTTTGTAATGGCAAACTCCATACCTATACTTTGTTATAACAAACTCCATACCTATACTTTGTTATGGCAAACTCCATTCCTATACTTTGTTATGGCAAACTCCATACCTATACTTTGTTATGGCAAACTCCATACCTATACTTTGTTATGGCAAACTCCATTCCTATACTTTGTTATGGCAAACTCCATACCTACACTTTGTTATGGCAAACTCCATTCCTATACTTTGTTATAGCAAACTCCATACCTATACTTTGTTACGGCAAACTCCATACCTATACTTTGTTATGGCAAACTCCATACCTATACTTTGTTATGGCAAACTCCATACCTATACTTTGTAATGGCAAACTCCATACCTATACTTTGTTATGGCAAACTCCATACCTATACTTTGTTATGGCAAACTCCATACCTATACTTTGTAATGGCAAACTCCATACCTATACTTTGTTATGGCAAACTCCATACCTATACTTTGTTATGGCAAACTCCATACCTATACTTTGTTATAGCAAACTCCATACCTATACTTTGTTATGGCAAACTCCATTCCTATACTTTGTTATGGCAAACTCCATACCTATACTTTGTTATGGCAAACTCCATACCTATACTTTGTTATCGCAAACTCCATTCCTATACTTTGTTATGGCAAACTCCATACCTATACTTTGTTATAGCAAACTCCATACCTATACTTTGTCATGGCAAACTCCATACCTATACTTTGTAATGGCAAACTCCATACCTATACTTTGTTATGGCAAACTCCATTCCTATACTTTGTTATGGCAAACTCCATTCCTATACTTTGTTATGGCAAACTCCATTCCTATACTTTGTTATGGCAAACTCCATACCTATACTTTGTTATGGCAAACTCCATACCTATACTTTGTTATGGCAAACTCCATACCTATACTTTGTTATGGCAAACTCCATACCTATACTTTGTAATGGCAAACTCCATACCTATACTTTGTTATGGCAAACTCCATACCTATACTTTGTCATGGCAAACTCCATACCTATACTTTGTTATAGCAAACTCCATACCTATACTTTGTTATGGCAAACTCCATACCTATACTTTGTTATGGCAAACTCCATTCCTATACTTTGTTATGGCAAACTCCATACCTATACTTTGTTATGGCAAACTCCATACCTATACTTTGTTATGGCAAACTCCATACCTATACTTTGTTATGGCAAACTCCATACCTATACTTTGTTATGGCAAACTCCATTCCTATACTTTGTTATGGCAAACTCCATACCTATACTTTGTAATGTCAAACTCCATACCTATACTTTGTTATGGCAAACTCCATACCTATACTTTGTTATGGCAAACTCCATACCTATACTTTGTTATAGCAAACTCCATACCTATACTTTGTTATGTCAAACTCCATACCTATACTTTGTAATGGCAAACTCCATTCCTATACTTTGTTATAGCAAACTCCATTCCTATACTTTGTTATGGCAAACTCCATTCCTATACTTTGTAATAGCAAACTCCATACCTATACTTTGTAATGGCAAACTCCATTCCTATACTTTGTAATGGCAAACTCCATTCCTATAGTTTGTTATGGCAAACTCCATACCTATACTTTGTTATAGCAAACTCCATTCCTATACTTTGTAATGTCAAACTCCATTCCTACTGCATTTCAGAAACAAAGGTGCATTCTCTATTTGACAGTTTTCTCTATCACGTAAAACTCCAAATAAGATCACGTTTATAGTAGTGTCTTAGGCTGACATGTTGATAATAGTGTCCTAGGCCGACATGTTGATAGTAGTGTCCTGGGCCGACATGTTGATAGTAGTGTCCTAGGCTGACATGTTGATAATAGTGTCCTAGGCCGACATGTTGATAATAGTGTCCTAGGCCGACATGTTGATAGTAGTGTCCTGGGCCGACATGTTGATAATAGTGTCCTAGGCTGACATGTTGATAATAGTGTCCTAGGCCGACATGTTGATAAGAGTGTCCTAGGCCGACATGTTGATAATAGTGTACATCCTAGGCCGACATGTTGATAATAGCTCCATACCTATACTTTGTTATGGCAAACACCATACCTATACTTTGTTATGGAGTTTGCCATAACAAAGTATAGGTATGGAGTTGACATATGGCAAACTCCATACCTATACTTTGTAATGGCAAACTCCATACCTATACTTTGTTATAGCAAACTCCATTCCTATACTTTGTTATGGCAAACTCCATACCTATACTTTGTTATAGCAAACTCCATACCTATACTTTGTTATGGCAAACTCCATTCCTATACTTTGTTATGGCAAACTCCATACCTATACTTTGTTATGGCAAACTCCATACCTATACTTTGTTATCGCAAACTCCATTCCTATACTTTGTTATGGCAAACTCCATACCTATACTTTGTTATAGCAAACTCCATACCTATACTTTGTCATGGCAAACTCCATACCTATACTTTGTAATGGCAAACTCCATACCTATACTTTGTTATGGCAAACTCCATTCCTATACTTTGTTATGGCAAACTCCATTCCTATACTTTGTTATGGCAAACTCCATTCCTATACTTTGTTATGGCAAACTCCATACCTATACTTTGTTATGGCAAACTCCATACCTATACTTTGTTATGGCAAACTCCATACCTATACTTTGTTATGGCAAACTCCATACCTATACTTTGTAATGGCAAACTCCATACCTATACTTTGTTATGGCAAACTCCATACCTATACTTTGTCATGGCAAACTCCATACCTATACTTTGTTATAGCAAACTCCATACCTATACTTTGTTATGGCAAACTCCATACCTATACTTTGTTATGGCAAACTCCATTCCTATACTTTGTTATGGCAAACTCCATACCTATACTTTGTTATGGCAAACTCCATACCTATACTTTGTTATGGCAAACTCCATACCTATACTTTGTTATGGCAAACTCCATACCTATACTTTGTTATGGCAAACTCCATTCCTATACTTTGTTATGGCAAACTCCATACCTATACTTTGTAATGTCAAACTCCATACCTATACTTTGTTATGGCAAACTCCATACCTATACTTTGTTATGGCAAACTCCATACCTATACTTTGTTATAGCAAACTCCATACCTATACTTTGTTATGTCAAACTCCATACCTATACTTTGTAATGGCAAACTCCATTCCTATACTTTGTTATAGCAAACTCCATTCCTATACTTTGTTATGGCAAACTCCATTCCTATACTTTGTAATAGCAAACTCCATACCTATACTTTGTAATGGCAAACTCCATTCCTATACTTTGTAATGGCAAACTCCATTCCTATACTTTGTTATGGCAAACTCCATACCTATACTTTGTTATAGCAAACTCCATTCCTATACTTTGTAATGTCAAACTCCATTCCTACTGCATTTCAGAAACAAAGGTGCATTCTCTATTTGACAGTTTTCTCTATCACGTAAAACTCCAAATAAGATCACGTTTATAGTAGTGTCTTAGGCTGACATGTTGATAATAGTGTCCTAGGCCGACATGTTGATAGTAGTGTCCTGGGCCGACATGTTGATAGTAGTGTCCTAGGCTGACATGTTGATAATAGTGTCCTAGGCCGACATGTTGATAATAGTGTCCTAGGCCGACATGTTGATAGTAGTGTCCTGGGCCGACATGTTGATAATAGTGTCCTAGGCTGACATGTTGATAATAGTGTCCTAGGCCGACATGTTGATAAGAGTGTCCTAGGCCGACATGTTGATAATAGTGTACATCCTAGGCCGACATGTTGATAATAGCTCCATACCTATACTTTGTTATGGCAAACACCATACCTATACTTTGTTATGGAGTTTGCCATAACAAAGTATAGGTATGGAGTTGACATATGGCAAACTCCATACCTATACTTTGTAATGGCAAACTCCATACCTATACTTTGTTATAGCAAACTCCATTCCTATACTTTGTTATGGCAAACTCCATACCTATACTTTGTTATAGCAAACTCCATACCTATACTTTGTTATGGCAAACTCCATTCCTATACTTTGTTATGGCAAACTCCATACCTATACTTTGTAATGGCAAACTCCATACCTATACTTTGTTATAGCAAACTCCATACCTATACTTTGTTATGGCAAACTCCATTCCTATACTTTGTTATGGCAAACTCCATACCTACACTTCGTTATGGCAAACTCCATACCTATACTTTGTAATGGCAAACTCCATACCTATACTTTGTTATGGCAAACTCCATTCCTATACTTTGTTATGGCAAACTCCATTCCTATACTTTATTATAGCAAACTCCATACCTATACTTTGTTATGGCAAACTCCATACCTATACTTTGTTATGGCAAACTCCATTCCTATACTTTGTTATGGCAAACTCCATACCTATACTTTGTTATGGCAAACTCCATACCTATACTTTGTTATGGCAAACTCCATACCTATACTTTGTTATAGCAAACTCCATACCTATACTTTGTTATGGCAAACTCCATTCCTATACTTTGTTATGGCAAACTCCATTCCTATACTTTGTAATGTCAAACTCCATTCCTACTGCATTTCAGAAACAAAGGTGCATTCTCTATTTGACAGTTTTCTCTATCACGTAAAACTCCAAATAAGATCACGTTTATAGTAGTGTCCTAGGCTGACATGTTGATATTAGTGTCCTAGGCTGACATGTTGATAGTAGTGTCCTAGACTGACATACTGATAGTAGTGTCCTAGGCTGACATACTGATAATAGTGTCCAAGGCTGACATGTTGATAGTAGTGTCCTAGGCTGACATGTTGATAGTATTGTCCTAGACTGACACACTGATAATAGTGTCCTAGGCTGACATGTTTATAGTAGTGTTCTAGGCTGACATGTTGATAGTAGTGTCATAGGCTGACATGTTGATAATAGTGTCCTAGGCTGACATGTTGATAATAGTGTCCTAGGCTGACATACTGATAATAGTGTCCTACGCTGACATGTTGGTAATAGTGTCCTAGGCTGACATGTTGATAGTATTGTCCTAGGCTGACATGTTCATAGTATTGTCCTAAGCTGACATGTTGATAGTAGTGTCCTAGGCTGACATGTTGATAGTATTGTCCTAGACTGACATACTGACAGTAGTGTCCTAGGCTGACATGTTGATAGTATTGTCATAGGCTGACATGTTGATAGTATTGTCCTAAGCTGACATGTTGATAGTAGTGTCCTAGGCTGATATGTTGATAGTAGTGTCCTAGGCTGACATACTGATAATAGTGTCCTAGGCTGACATGTTGATAATAGTGTCCTAGGCTGACATGTTGATAATAGTGTTCTAATAGGCTGACATGTTGATAATAGTGTCCTAGGCTGACATGTTGATAATAGTGTCCTAGGCTGACATGTTGATAATAGTGTCCTAGGCTGACATGTTGATAATAGTGTCCTAGGTTGACATGTGGATAATAGTGTCCTAGACTGACATGTTGATAATAGTGTCCTAGGCTGACATGTTGATAGTAGTGTCCTAGGCTGACATGTTGATAGTAGTGTCCTAGGCTGACATGTTGATAGTAGTGTCCTAGGTTGACATACTGATAATAGTGTCCTAGGCTGACATACTGATAATAGTGTCCTAGGCTGACATGTTGATAGTAGTGTCCTAAGCTGACATACTGATAATAGTGTCCTAGGCTGACATGTTGATAATAGTGTCATAGGCTGACATGTTGATAGTAGTGTCCTAAGCTGACATACTGATAATAGTGTTCTAGGCTGACATGTTGATAGTAGTGTCATAGGCTGACATGTTGATAATAGTGTCCTAGGCTGACATGTTGATAATAGTGTCCTAGGCTGACATGTTGATAGTAGTGTCCTAAGCTGACATGTTGATAATAGTGTCCTAGGCTGACATACTGATAATAGTGTCCTAGGCTGACATGTTGATAGTAGTGTTCTAGGCTGACATGTTGATAATAGTGTTCTAGACTGACATGTTGATAATAGTGTCCTAGGCTGACATGTGGATAATAGTGTCCTAGGCTGACATGTTGATAGTAGTGTCATAGGCTGACATGTTGATAATGTGTCCTAGGCTGACATGTTGATAATGTGTCCTAGGCTGACATGTTGATAATAGTGTCCTAGGCTGACATACTGATAATAGTGTCCTAGGCTGACATGTTGATAATAGTGTCCTAGACTGACATGTTGATAGTAGTGTCCTAGGCTGACATGTTGATAGTAGTGTCCTAGGCTGACATGTTGATAATAGTGTCCTAGGCTGACATGTTGATAATAGTGTCCTAGGCTGACATGTTGATAATAGTGTCCTAGGCTGACATGTTGGTAGTAGTGTCCTAGGCTGACATACTGATAGTAGTGTCCTAGGCTGACATACTGATAATAGTGTCCTAGGCTGACATGTTGATAGTAGTGACCTAGGCTGACATGTTGATAGTAGTGTCCTAGGCTGACTTACTGATAGTAGTGTCCTAGGCTGACATACTGATAGTAGTGTCCTAGGCTGACTTACTGATAGTAGTGTCCTAGGCTGACATACTGATAGTAGTGACCTAGGCTGACATGTTGATAGTAGTGTCCTAGGCTGACATGTTGATAGTAGTGTCCTAGGCTGACATGTTGATAGTAGTGTCCTAGGCTGACATACTGATAGTAGTGACCTAGGCTGACATGTTGATAATAGTGTCCTAGGCTGACATGTTGATAGTAGTGTCCTAGGCTGACATGTTGATAGTAGTGTCCTAGACTGACAGGTTGATAATAGTGTCCTAGGCTGACATGTGGATAATAGTGTCCTAGGCTGACATACTGATAGTAGTGTTCTAGGCTGACATGTTGATAATAGTGTCGTAGGCTGACATGTTGATAGTATTGTCCTAGGCTGACATGTTGATAGTATTGTCCTAAGCTGACATGTTGATAGTAGTGTCCTTGGCTGACATGTTGATAGTATTGTCCTAGACTGACATACTGACAGTAGTGTCCTAGGCTGACATGTTGATAGTATTGTCCTAGGCTGACATGTTGATAGTATTGTCCTAAGCTGACATGTTGATAGTAGTGTCCTAGGCTGATATGTTGATAGTAGTGTCCTAGGCTGACATACTGATAATAGTGTCCTAGGCTGACATGTTGATAATAGTGTCCTAGGCTGACATGTTGATAATAGTGTTCTAATAGGCTGACATGTTGATAATAGTGTCCTAGGCTGACATGTTGATAATAGTGTCCTAGGCTGACATGTTGATAATAGTGTCCTAGGCTGACATGTTGATAATAGTGTCCTAGGTTGACATGTGGATAATAGTGTCCTAGACTGACATGTTGATAATAGTGTCCTAGGCTGACATGTTGATAGTAGTGTCCTAGGCTGACATGTTGATAGTAGTGTCCTAGGCTGACATGTTGATAGTAGTGTCCTAGGTTGACATACTGATAATAGTGTCCTAGGCTGACATACTGATAATAGTGTCCAAGGCTGACATGTTGATAGTAGTGTCCTAGGCTGACATGTTGATAGTATTGTCCTATACTGACACACTGATAATAGTGTCCTAGGCTGACATGTTTATAGTAGTGTTCTAGGCTGACATGTTGATAGTAGTGTCATAGGCTGACATGTTGATAATAGTGTCCTAGGCTGACATGTTGATAATAGTGTCCTAGGCTGACATACTGATAATAGTGTCCTACGCTGACATGTTGGTAATAGTGTCCTAGGCTGACATGTTGATAGTATTGTCCTAGGCTGACATGTTCATAGTATTGTCCTAAGCTGACATGTTGATAGTAGTGTCCTAGGCTGACATGTTGATAGTATTGTCCTAGACTGACATACTGACAGTAGTGTCCTAGGCTGACATGTTGATAGTATTGTCATAGGCTGACATGTTGATAGTATTGTCCTAAGCTGACATGTTGATAATAGTGTCCTAGGCCGACATGTTGATAAGAGTGTCCTAGGCCGACATGTTGATAATAGTGTACATCCTAGGCCGACATGTTGATAATAGCTCCATACCTATACTTTGTTATGGCAAACACCATACCTATACTTTGTTATGGAGTTTGCCATAACAAAGTATAGGTATGGAGTTGACATATGGCAAACTCCATACCTATACTTTGTAATGGCAAACTCCATACCTATACTTTGTTATAGCAAACTCCATTCCTATACTTTGTTATGGCAAACTCCATACCTATACTTTGTTATAGCAAACTCCATACCTATACTTTGTTATGGCAAACTCCATTCCTATACTTTGTTATGGCAAACTCCATACCTATACTTTGTAATGGCAAACTCCATACCTATACTTTGTTATAGCAAACTCCATACCTATACTTTGTTATGGCAAACTCCATTCCTATACTTTGTTATGGCAAACTCCATACCTACACTTCGTTATGGCAAACTCCATACCTATACTTTGTAATGGCAAACTCCATACCTATACTTTGTTATGGCAAACTCCATTCCTATACTTTGTTATGGCAAACTCCATTCCTATACTTTATTATAGCAAACTCCATACCTATACTTTGTTATGGCAAACTCCATACCTATACTTTGTTATGGCAAACTCCATTCCTATACTTTGTTATGGCAAACTCCATACCTATACTTTGTTATGGCAAACTCCATACCTATACTTTGTTATGGCAAACTCCATACCTATACTTTGTTATAGCAAACTCCATACCTATACTTTGTTATGGCAAACTCCATTCCTATACTTTGTTATGGCAAACTCCATTCCTATACTTTGTAATGTCAAACTCCATTCCTACTGCATTTCAGAAACAAAGGTGCATTCTCTATTTGACAGTTTTCTCTATCACGTAAAACTCCAAATAAGATCACGTTTATAGTAGTGTCCTAGGCTGACATGTTGATATTAGTGTCCTAGGCTGACATGTTGATAGTAGTGTCCTAGACTGACATACTGATAGTAGTGTCCTAGGCTGACATACTGATAATAGTGTCCAAGGCTGACATGTTGATAGTAGTGTCCTAGGCTGACATGTTGATAGTATTGTCCTAGACTGACACACTGATAATAGTGTCCTAGGCTGACATGTTTATAGTAGTGTTCTAGGCTGACATGTTGATAGTAGTGTCATAGGCTGACATGTTGATAATAGTGTCCTAGGCTGACATGTTGATAATAGTGTCCTAGGCTGACATACTGATAATAGTGTCCTACGCTGACATGTTGGTAATAGTGTCCTAGGCTGACATGTTGATAGTATTGTCCTAGGCTGACATGTTCATAGTATTGTCCTAAGCTGACATGTTGATAGTAGTGTCCTAGGCTGACATGTTGATAGTATTGTCCTAGACTGACATACTGACAGTAGTGTCCTAGGCTGACATGTTGATAGTATTGTCATAGGCTGACATGTTGATAGTATTGTCCTAAGCTGACATGTTGATAGTAGTGTCCTAGGCTGATATGTTGATAGTAGTGTCCTAGGCTGACATACTGATAATAGTGTCCTAGGCTGACATGTTGATAATAGTGTCCTAGGCTGACATGTTGATAATAGTGTTCTAATAGGCTGACATGTTGATAATAGTGTCCTAGGCTGACATGTTGATAATAGTGTCCTAGGCTGACATGTTGATAATAGTGTCCTAGGCTGACATGTTGATAATAGTGTCCTAGGTTGACATGTGGATAATAGTGTCCTAGACTGACATGTTGATAATAGTGTCCTAGGCTGACATGTTGATAGTAGTGTCCTAGGCTGACATGTTGATAGTAGTGTCCTAGGCTGACATGTTGATAGTAGTGTCCTAGGTTGACATACTGATAATAGTGTCCTAGGCTGACATACTGATAATAGTGTCCTAGGCTGACATGTTGATAGTAGTGTCCTAAGCTGACATACTGATAATAGTGTCCTAGGCTGACATGTTGATAATAGTGTCATAGGCTGACATGTTGATAGTAGTGTCCTAAGCTGACATACTGATAATAGTGTTCTAGGCTGACATGTTGATAGTAGTGTCATAGGCTGACATGTTGATAATAGTGTCCTAGGCTGACATGTTGATAATAGTGTCCTAGGCTGACATGTTGATAGTAGTGTCCTAAGCTGACATGTTGATAATAGTGTCCTAGGCTGACATACTGATAATAGTGTCCTAGGCTGACATGTTGATAGTAGTGTTCTAGGCTGACATGTTGATAATAGTGTTCTAGACTGACATGTTGATAATAGTGTCCTAGGCTGACATGTGGATAATAGTGTCCTAGGCTGACATGTTGATAGTAGTGTCATAGGCTGACATGTTGATAATGTGTCCTAGGCTGACATGTTGATAATGTGTCCTAGGCTGACATGTTGATAATAGTGTCCTAGGCTGACATACTGATAATAGTGTCCTAGGCTGACATGTTGATAATAGTGTCCTAGACTGACATGTTGATAGTAGTGTCCTAGGCTGACATGTTGATAGTAGTGTCCTAGGCTGACATGTTGGTAATAGTGTCCTAGGCTGACATGTTGATAATAGTGTCCTAGGCTGACATGTTGATAATAGTGTCCTAGGCTGACATGTTGGTAGTAGTGTCCTAGGCTGACATACTGATAGTAGTGTCCTAGGCTGACATACTGATAATAGTGTCCTAGGCTGACATGTTGATAGTAGTGACCTAGGCTGACATGTTGATAGTAGTGTCCTAGGCTGACTTACTGATAGTAGTGTCCTAGGCTGACATACTGATAGTAGTGTCCTAGGCTGACTTACTGATAGTAGTGTCCTAGGCTGACATACTGATAGTAGTGACCTAGGCTGACATGTTGATAGTAGTGTCCTAGGCTGACATGTTGATAGTAGTGTCCTAGGCTGACATGTTGATAGTAGTGTCCTAGGCTGACATACTGATAGTAGTGACCTAGGCTGACATGTTGATAATAGTGTCCTAGGCTGACATGTTGATAGTAGTGTCCTAGGCTGACATGTTGATAGTAGTGTCCTAGACTGACAGGTTGATAATAGTGTCCTAGGCTGACATGTGGATAATAGTGTCCTAGGCTGACATACTGATAGTAGTGTTCTAGGCTGACATGTTGATAATAGTGTCGTAGGCTGACATGTTGATAGTATTGTCCTAGGCTGACATGTTGATAGTATTGTCCTAAGCTGACATGTTGATAGTAGTGTCCTTGGCTGACATGTTGATAGTATTGTCCTAGACTGACATACTGACAGTAGTGTCCTAGGCTGACATGTTGATAGTATTGTCCTAGGCTGACATGTTGATAGTATTGTCCTAAGCTGACATGTTGATAGTAGTGTCCTAGGCTGATATGTTGATAGTAGTGTCCTAGGCTGACATACTGATAATAGTGTCCTAGGCTGACATGTTGATAATAGTGTCCTAGGCTGACATGTTGATAATAGTGTTCTAATAGGCTGACATGTTGATAATAGTGTCCTAGGCTGACATGTTGATAATAGTGTCCTAGGCTGACATGTTGATAATAGTGTCCTAGGCTGACATGTTGATAATAGTGTCCTAGGTTGACATGTGGATAATAGTGTCCTAGACTGACATGTTGATAATAGTGTCCTAGGCTGACATGTTGATAGTAGTGTCCTAGGCTGACATGTTGATAGTAGTGTCCTAGGCTGACATGTTGATAGTAGTGTCCTAGGTTGACATACTGATAATAGTGTCCTAGGCTGACATACTGATAATAGTGTCCAAGGCTGACATGTTGATAGTAGTGTCCTAGGCTGACATGTTGATAGTATTGTCCTAGACTGACACACTGATAATAGTGTCCTAGGCTGACATGTTTATAGTAGTGTTCTAGGCTGACATGTTGATAGTAGTGTCATAGGCTGACATGTTGATAATAGTGTCCTAGGCTGACATGTTGATAATAGTGTCCTAGGCTGACATACTGATAATAGTGTCCTACGCTGACATGTTGGTAATAGTGTCCTAGGCTGACATGTTGATAGTATTGTCCTAGGCTGACATGTTGATAGTATTGTCCTAAGCTGACATGTTGATAGTAGTGTCCTAGGCTGATATGTTGATAGTAGTGTCCTAGGCTGACATACTGATAATAGTGTCCTAGGCTGACATGTTGATAATAGTGTCCTAGGCTGACATGTTGATAATAGTGTTCTAATAGGCTGACATGTTGATAATAGTGTCCTAGGCTGACATGTTGATAATAGTGTCCTAGGCTGACATGTTGATAATAGTGTCCTAGGCTGACATGTTGATAATAGTGTCCTAGGTTGACATGTGGATAATAGTGTCCTAGACTGACATGTTGATAATA
The DNA here is from genome assembly GCF_964340395.1 of Glandiceps talaboti. Taxonomy (NCBI): domain Eukaryota; kingdom Metazoa; phylum Hemichordata; class Enteropneusta; family Spengelidae; genus Glandiceps; species Glandiceps talaboti. Next base: position 1,294,276 of record NC_135565.1, on the reverse strand, counting down.
GTGTCCTAGGCTGACATGTTGATAGTAGTGTCCTAGGCTGACATGTTGATAGTAGTGTCCTAGGCTGACATGTTGATAGTAGTGTCCTAGGTTGACATACTGATAATAGTGTCCTAGGCTGACATACTGATAATAGTGTCCAAGGCTGACATGTTGATAGTAGTGTCCTAGGCTGACATGTTGATAGTATTGTCCTAGACTGACACACTGATAATAGTGTCCTAGGCTGACATGTTTATAGTAGTGTTCTAGGCTGACATGTTGATAGTAGTGTCATAGGCTGACATGTTGATAATAGTGTCCTAGGCTGACATGTTGATAATAGTGTCCTAGGCTGACATACTGATAATAGTGTCCTACGCTGACATGTTGGTAATAGTGTCCTAGGCTGACATGTTGATAGTATTGTCCTAGGCTGACATGTTCATAGTATTGTCCTAAGCTGACATGTTGATAGTAGTGTCCTAGGCTGACATGTTGATAGTATTGTCCTAGACTGACATACTGACAGTAGTGTCCTAGGCTGACATGTTGATAGTATTGTCATAGGCTGACATGTTGATAGTATTGTCCTAAGCTGACATGTTGATAGTAGTGTCCTAGGCTGATATGTTGATAGTAGTGTCCTAAGCTGACATACTGATAATAGTGTCCTAGGCTGACATGTTGATAATAGTGTCCTAGGCTGACATGTTGATAATAGTGTTCTAATAGGCTGACATGTTGATAATAGTGTCCTAGGCTGACATGTTGATAATAGTGTCCTAGGCTGACATGTTGATAATAGTGTCCTAGGCTGACATGTTGATAATAGTGTCCTAGGTTGACATGTGGATAATAGTGTCCTAGACTGACATGTTGATAATAGTGTCCTAGGCTGACATGTTGATAGTAGTGTCCTAGGCTGACATGTTGATAGTAGTGTCCTAGGCTGACATGTTGATAGTAGTGTCCTAGGTTGACATACTGATAATAGTGTCCTAGGCTGACATACTGATAATAGTGTCCTAGGCTGACATGTTGATAGTAGTGTCCTAAGCTGACATACTGATAATAGTGTCCTAGGCTGACATGTTGATAATAGTGTCATAGGCTGACATGTTGATAGTAGTGTCCTAAGCTGACATACTGATAATAGTGTTCTAGGCTGACATGTTGATAGTAGTGTCATAGGCTGACATGTTGATAATAGTGTCCTAGGCTGACATGTTGATAATAGTGTCCTAGGCTGACATGTTGATAGTAGTGTCCTAAGCTGACATGTTGATAATAGTGTCCTAGGCTGACATACTGATAATAGTGTCCTAGGCTGACATGTTGATAGTAGTGTTCTAGGCTGACATGTTGATAATAGTGTTCTAGACTGACATGTTGATAATAGTGTCCTAGGCTGACATGTGGATAATAGTGTCCTAGGCTGACATGTTGATAGTAGTGTCATAGGCTGACATGTTGATAATGTGTCCTAGGCTGACATGTTGATAATGTGTCCTAGGCTGACATGTTGATAATAGTGTCCTAGGCTGACATACTGATAATAGTGTCCTAGGCTGACATGTTGATAATAGTGTCCTAGACTGACATGTTGATAGTAGTGTCCTAGGCTGACATGTTGATAGTAGTGTCCTAGGCTGACATGTTGGTAATAGTGTCCTAGGCTGACATGTTGATAATAGTGTCCTAGGCTGACATGTTGATAATAGTGTCCTAGGCTGACATGTTGGTAGTAGTGTCCTAGGCTGACATACTGATAGTAGTGTCCTAGGCTGACATACTGATAATAGTGTCCTAGGCTGACATGTTGATAGTAGTGACCTAGGCTGACATGTTGATAGTAGTGTCCTAGGCTGACTTACTGATAGTAGTGTCCTAGGCTGACATACTGATAGTAGTGTCCTAGGCTGACTTACTGATAGTAGTGTCCTAGGCTGACATACTGATAGTAGTGACCTAGGCTGACATGTTGATAGTAGTGTCCTAGGCTGACATGTTGATAGTAGTGTCCTAGGCTGACATGTTGATAGTAGTGTCCTAGGCTGACATACTGATAGTAGTGACCTAGGCTGACATGTTGATAATAGTGTCCTAGGCTGACATGTTGATAGTAGTGTCCTAGGCTGACATGTTGATAGTAGTGTCCTAGACTGACAGGTTGATAATAGTGTCCTAGGCTGACATGTGGATAATAGTGTCCTAGGCTGACATACTGATAGTAGTGTTCTAGGCTGACATGTTGATAATAGTGTCGTAGGCTGACATGTTGATAGTATTGTCCTAGGCTGACATGTTGATAGTATTGTCCTAAGCTGACATGTTGATAGTAGTGTCCTTGGCTGACATGTTGATAGTATTGTCCTAGACTGACATACTGACAGTAGTGTCCTAGGCTGACATGTTGATAGTATTGTCCTAGGCTGACATGTTGATAGTATTGTCCTAAGCTGACATGTTGATAGTAGTGTCCTAGGCTGATATGTTGATAGTAGTGTCCTAGGCTGACATACTGATAATAGTGTCCTAGGCTGACATGTTGATAATAGTGTCCTAGGCTGACATGTTGATAATAGTGTTCTAATAGGCTGACATGTTGATAATAGTGTCCTAGGCTGACATGTTGATAATAGTGTCCTAGGCTGACATGTTGATAATAGTGTCCTAGGCTGACATGTTGATAATAGTGTCCTAGGTTGACATGTGGATAATAGTGTCCTAGACTGACATGTTGATAATAGTGTCCTAGGCTGACATGTTGATAGTAGTGTCCTAGGCTGACATGTTGATAGTAGTGTCCTAGGCTGACATGTTGATAGTAGTGTCCTAGGTTGACATACTGATAATAGTGTCCTAGGCTGACATACTGATAATAGTGTCCTAGGCTGACATGTTGATAGTAGTGTCCTAAGCGACATACTGATAATAGTGTCCTAGGCTGACATGTTGATAGTAGTGTTCTAGGCTGACATGTTGATAATAGTGTCCTAGGCTGACATGTTGATAATAGTGTCCTAGACTGACATGTTGATAATAGTGTCCTAGGCTGACATGTTGATAATAGTGTCCTAGGCTGACATGTTGATAGTAGTGTCCTAGGCTGACATGTTGATAGAAGTGTCCTAGGTTGACATGTTGATAGTAGTGTCCTAAGCTGACATGTTGATAATAGTGTCCTAGGCTGACATACTGATAATAGTGTCCTAGGCTGACATGTTGATAGTAGTGTTCTAGGCTGACATGTTGATAGTAGTGTCATAGGCTGACATGTTGATAATGTGTCCTAGGCTGACATGTTGATAATGTGTCCTAGGCTGACATATTGATAATAGTGTCCTAGGCTGACATGTTGATAATAGTGTCCTAGACTGACATGTTGATAGTAGTGTCCTAGGCTGACATGTTGATAGTAGTGTCCTAGGCTGACATGTTGGTAATAGTGTCCTAGGCTGACATGTTGATAATAGTGTCCTAGGCTGACATGTTGATAATAGTGTCCTAGACTGACATGTTGGTAGTAGTGTCCTAGGCTGACATACTGATAGTAGTGTCCTAGGCTGACATGTTGATAATAGTGTCCTAGGCTGACATGTTGATAATAGTGTCCTAGGCTGACATACTGATAGTAGTGTCCTGGATTGACATACTGATAATAGTGTCCTAGGCTGACATGTTGATAGTAGTGTCCTAGGCTGACATGTGGATAATAGTGTCCTAGGCTGACATACTGATAGTAGTGTTCTAGGCTGACATGTTGATAATAGTGTCGTAGGCTGACATGTTGATAATAGTGTCCTAGGCTGAAATGTTGATAATAGTGTCGTAGGCTGACATGTTGATAATAGTGTACTAGGCTGAAATGTTGATAATAGTGTCCTAGGCTGACATGTTGATAGTAGTGTCCTAGGCTGACATACTGATAGTAGTGTCCTAGACTGACATGTTGATAGTAGTGTCCTAAGCTGACATACTGATAATAGTGTCCTAGGCTGACATACTGATAGTATTGTCCTAGGCTGACATGTTGATAGTAGTGTCCTAAGCTGACATACTGATAATAGTGTCCTAGGCTGACATGTTGGTAATAGTGTCCTAGGCTAGCTGACATGTTGATAATAGTGTCCTAGGCTGACATGTTGATAATAGTGTCCTAGGCTGACATACTGATAGTAGTGTCCTAGGCTGACATGTTGATAGTAGTGTCCTAGGCTGACATACTGATAATAGTGTCCTAGGCTGACATACTGATAATAGTGTACTAGGCTGACATACTGATAGTAGTGTCCTAGGCTGACATACTGATAGTAGTGTCCTAGGCTGACATGTTGATAGTAGTGTCCTAGGCTGACATGTTGATAATAGTGTCCTAGGCTGACATGTTGATAATAGTGTCCTACGCTGACATGTTGATAATAGTGTCCTAGGCTGACATGTTGATAATAGTGTCCTAGGCTGACATACTGATAGTAGTGTCCTAGGCTGACATGTTGATAGTAGTGTCCTAGGCTGACATACTGATAGTAGTGTCCTAGGCTGACATGTTTATAGTAGTGTTCTAGGCTGACATGTTGATAATAGTGTCATAGGCTGACATGTTGATAATAGTGTCCTAGGCTGACATACTGATAGTAGTGTCCTAGGCTGACATGTTGATAATAGTGTCCTAGACTGACATGTTGATAATAGTGTCCTAGGCTGACATACTGATAGTAGTGTCCTAGGCTGACATGTTGATAATAGTGTCCAAGGCTGACATGTTGATAGTAGTGTCCTAGGCTGACATGTTGATAGTATTGTCCTAGACTGACACACTGATAATAGTGTCCTAGGCTGACATGTTTATAGTAGTGTTCTAGGCTGACATGTTGATAGTAGTGTCATAGGCTGACATGTTGATAATAGTGTCCTAGGCTGACATGTTGATAATAGTGTCCTAGGCTGACATACTGATAGTAGTGACCTAGGCTGACATGTTGATAATAGTGACCTAGGCTGACATGTTGATAATAGTGTCCTAGGCTGACATGTTGATAATAGTGTCCTAGGCTGACATGTTGATAATAGTGTCCTAGGCTGACATGTTGATAATAGTGTCCTAGGCTGACATGTTGATAATAGTGTCCTAGGCTGACATGTTGATAGTAGTGTCCTAGGCTGACATGTTGATAGTAGTGTCCTAGGCTGACATGTTGATAGTAGTGTCCTAGGCTGACATACTGATAGTAGTGTCCTAGGCTGACATACTGATAGTAGTGTCCTAGGCTGACATACTGATAATAGTGTCCTAGGCTGACATACTGATAATAGTGTCCTAGGCTGACATACTGATAATAGTGTCCTAGGCTGACATGTTGATAATAGTGTCCTAGGCTGACATGTTGATAGTAGTGTTCTAGACTGACATGTTGATAGTAGTGTCCTAGGCTGACATGTTGATAATAGTGTCCTACTAGGCTGACATGTTGATAATAGTGTCCTAGGCTGACATGTTGATAATAGTGTCCTAGGCTGACATGTTGATAGTAGTGTCCTAGGCTGACATGTTGATAATAGTGTCCTAGGCTGACATATTGATAATAGTTTCCTAGGCTGACATGTTGATAATACTGTCCTAGATTGACATACTGATAATACTGTCCTAGATTGACATACTGATAGTATTGTCCTAGGCTGACATGTTGATAGTAGTGTCCTAGGCTGACATGTTGATAGTAGTGTCCTAGGCTGACATGTTGATAATAGTGTCCTAGGCTGACATATTGATAATAGTTTCCTAGGCTGACATGTTGATAATAATGTTCTATTAATAGGCTGACATGTTGATAATAGTGTCCTAGGATGACATGTTGATAATAGTGTTCTAGGCTGACATGTTGATAATAGTGTCATAGGCTGACATGTTGATAGTAGTGACCTAGGCTGACATGTTGATAATAGTGTCATAGGCTGACATGTTGATAATAGTGTCCTAGGCTGACATACTGATAGTAGTGTCCTAGGCTGACATGTTGATAATAGTGTCCTAGACTGACATGTTGATAATAGTGTCCTAGGCTGACATACTGATAGTAGTGTCCTAGGCTGACATGTTGATAATAGTGTTCAAGGCTGACATGTTGATAGTAGTGTCCTAGGCTGACATGTTGATAGTATTGTCCTAGACTGACACACTGATAATAGTGTCCTAGGCTGACATGTTTATAGTAGTGTTCTAGGCTGACATGTTGATAGTAGTGTCATAGGCTGACATGTTGATAATAGTGTCCTAGGCTGACATGTTGGTAATAGTGTCCTAGGCTAGCTGACATGTTGATAATAGTGTCCTAGGCTGACATGTTGATAATAGTGTCCTAGGCTGACATACTGATAGTAGTGTCCTAGGCTGACATGTTGATAGTAGTGTCCTAGGCTGACATACTGATAATAGTGTCCTAGGCTGACATACTGATAATAGTGTACTAGGCTGACATACTGATAGTAGTGTCCTAGGCTGACATACTGATAGTAGTGTCCTAGGCTGACATGTTGATAGTAGTGTCCTAGGCTGACATGTTGATAATAGTGTCCTAGGCTGACATGTTGATAATAGTGTCCTACGCTGACATGTTGATAATAGTGTCCTAGGCTGACATGTTGATAATAGTGTCCTAGGCTGACATACTGATAGTAGTGTCCTAGGCTGACATGTTGATAGTAGTGTCCTAGGCTGACATACTGATAGTAGTGTCCTAGGCTGACATGTTTATAGTAGTGTTCTAGGCTGACATGTTGATAATAGTGTCATAGGCTGACATGTTGATAATAGTGTCCTAGGCTGACATACTGATAGTAGTGTCCTAGGCTGACATGTTGATAATAGTGTCCTAGACTGACATGTTGATAATAGTGTCCTAGGCTGACATACTGATAGTAGTGTCCTAGGCTGACATGTTGATAATAGTGTCCAAGGCTGACATGTTGATAGTAGTGTCCTAGGCTGACATGTTGATAGTATTGTCCTAGACTGACACACTGATAATAGTGTCCTAGGCTGACATGTTTATAGTAGTGTTCTAGGCTGACATGTTGATAGTAGTGTCATAGGCTGACATGTTGATAATAGTGTCCTAGGCTGACATGTTGATAATAGTGTCCTAGGCTGACATACTGATAGTAGTGACCTAGGCTGACATGTTGATAATAGTGACCTAGGCTGACATGTTGATAATAGTGTCCTAGGCTGACATGTTGATAATAGTGTCCTAGGCTGACATGTTGATAATAGTGTCCTAGGCTGACATGTTGATAATAGTGTCCTAGGCTGACATGTTGATAATAGTGTCCTAGGCTGACATGTTGATAGTAGTGTCCTAGGCTGACATGTTGATAGTAGTGTCCTAGGCTGACATGTTGATAGTAGTGTCCTAGGCTGACATACTGATAGTAGTGTCCTAGGCTGACATACTGATAGTAGTGTCCTAGGCTGACATACTGATAATAGTGTCCTAGGCTGACATACTGATAATAGTGTCCTAGGCTGACATACTGATAATAGTGTCCTAGGCTGACATGTTGATAATAGTGTCCTAGGCTGACATGTTGATAGTAGTGTTCTAGACTGACATGTTGATAGTAGTGTCCTAGGCTGACATGTTGATAATAGTGTCCTACTAGGCTGACATGTTGATAATAGTGTCCTAGGCTGACATGTTGATAATAGTGTCCTAGGCTGACATGTTGATAGTAGTGTCCTAGGCTGACATGTTGATAATAGTGTCCTAGGCTGACATATTGATAATAGTTTCCTAGGCTGACATGTTGATAATACTGTCCTAGATTGACATACTGATAATACTGTCCTAGATTGACATACTGATAGTATTGTCCTAGGCTGACATGTTGATAGTAGTGTCCTAGGCTGACATGTTGATAGTAGTGTCCTAGGCTGACATGTTGATAATAGTGTCCTAGGCTGACATATTGATAATAGTTTCCTAGGCTGACATGTTGATAATAATGTTCTATTAATAGGCTGACATGTTGATAATAGTGTCCTAGGATGACATGTTGATAATAGTGTTCTAGGCTGACATGTTGATAATAGTGTCATAGGCTGACATGTTGATAGTAGTGACCTAGGCTGACATGTTGATAATAGTGTCATAGGCTGACATGTTGATAATAGTGTCCTAGGCTGACATACTGATAGTAGTGTCCTAGGCTGACATGTTGATAATAGTGTCCTAGACTGACATGTTGATAATAGTGTCCTAGGCTGACATACTGATAGTAGTGTCCTAGGCTGACATGTTGATAATAGTGTTCAAGGCTGACATGTTGATAGTAGTGTCCTAGGCTGACATGTTGATAGTATTGTCCTAGACTGACACACTGATAATAGTGTCCTAGGCTGACATGTTTATAGTAGTGTTCTAGGCTGACATGTTGATAGTAGTGTCATAGGCTGACATGTTGATAATAGTGTCCTAGGCTGACATGTTGATAATAGTGTCCTAGGCTGACATACTGATAGTAGTGACCTAGGCTGACATGTTGATAATAGTGACCTAGGCTGACATGTTGATAATAGTGTCCTAGGCTGACATGTTGATAATAGTGTCCTAGGCTGACATGTTGATAATAGTGTCCTAGGCTGACATGTTGATAATAGTGTCCTAGGCTGACATGTTGATAATAGTGTCCTAGGCTGACATGTTGATAGTAGTGTCCTAGGCTGACATGTTGATAGTAGTGTCCTAGGCTGACATGTTGATAGTAGTGTCCTAGGCTGACATACTGATAGTAGTGTCCTAGGCTGACATACTGATAGTAGTGTCCTAGGCTGACATGTTGATAGTAGTGTTCTAGACTGACATGTTGATAATAGTGTCCTAGGCTGACATACTGATAATAGTGTCCTACGCTGACATGTTGGTAATAGTGTCCTAGGCTGACATGTTGATAGTATTGTCCTAGGCTGACATGTTCATAGTATTGTCCTAAGCTGACATGTTGATAGTAGTGTCCTAGGCTGACATGTTGATAGTATTGTCCTAGACTGACATACTGATAGTATTGTCCTAGACTGACATACTGACAGTAGTGTCCTAGGCTGACACGTTGATAGTATTGTCCTAAGCTGACATGTTGATAGTAGTGTCCTAGGCTGATATGTTGATAGTAGTGTCCTAGGCTGACATACTGATAATAGTGTCCTAGGCTGACATGTTGATAATAGTGTCCTAGGCTGACATGTTGATAATAGTGTTCTAATAGGCTGACATGTTGATAATAGTGTCCTAGGCTGACATGTTGATAATAGTGTCCTAGGCTGACATGTTGATAATAGTGTCCTAGGCTGACATGTTGATAATAGTGTCCTAGGTTGACATGTGGATAATAGTGTCCTAGACTGACATGTTGATAATAGTGTCCTAGGCTGACATGTTGATAGTAGTGTCCTAGGCTGACATGTTGATAGTAGTGTCCTAGGCTGACATGTTGATAGTAGTGTCCTAGGTTGACATACTGATAATAGTGTCCTAGGCTGACATACTGATAATAGTGTCCTAGGCTGACATGTTGATAGTAGTGTCCTAAGCTGACATACTGATAATAGTGTCCTAGGCTGACATGTTGATAATAGTGTCATAGGCTGACATGTTGATAGTAGTGTCCTAAGCTGACATACTGATAATAGTGTTCTAGGCTGACATGTTGATAGTAGTGTCATAGGCTGACATGTTGATAATAGTGTCCTAGGCTGACATGTTGATAATAGTGTCCTAGGCTGACATGTTGATAGTAGTGTCCTAAGCTGACATTTTGATAATAGTGTCCTAGGCTGACATACTGATAATAGTGTCCTAGGCTGACATGTTGATAGTAGTGTTCTAGGCTGACATGTTGATAATAGTGTTCTAGACTGACATGTTGATAATAGTGTCCTAGGCTGACATGTGGATAATAGTGTCCTAGGCTGACATGTTGATAGTAGTGTCATAGGCTGACATGTTGATAATGTGTCCTAGGCTGACATGTTGATAATGTGTCCTAGGCTGACATGTTGATAATAGTGTCCTAGGCTGACATACTGATAATAGTGTCCTAGGCTGACATGTTGATAATAGTGTCCTAGACTGACATGTTGATAGTAGTGTCCTAGGCTGACATGTTGATAGTAGTGTCCTAGGCTGACATTTTGGTAATAGTGTCCTAGGCTGACATGTTGATAATAGTGTCCTAGGCTGACATGTTGATAATAGTGTCCTAGGCTGACATGTTGGTAGTAGTGTCCTAGGCTGACATACTGATAGTAGTGTCCTAGGCTGACATACTGATAATAGTGTCCTAGGCTGACATGTTGATAGTAGTGACCTAGGCTGACATGTTGATAGTAGTGTCCTAGGCTGACTTACTGATAGTAGTGTCCTAGGCTGACATACTGATAGTAGTGTCCTAGGCTGACTTACTGATAGTAGTGTCCTAGGCTGACATACTGATAGTAGTGACCTAGGCTGACATGTTGATAGTAGTGTCCTAGGCTGACATGTTGATAGTAGTGTCCTAGGCTGACATGTTGATAGTAGTGTCCTAGGCTGACATACTGATAGTAGTGACCTAGGCTGACATGTTGATAATAGTGTCCTAGGCTGACATGTTGATAGTAGTGTCCTAGGCTGACATGTTGATAGTAGTGTCCTAGACTGACAGGTTGATAATAGTGTCCTAGGCTGACATGTGGATAATAGTGTCCTAGGCTGACATACTGATAGTAGTGTTCTAGGCTGACATGTTGATAATAGTGTCGTAGGCTGACATGTTGATAGTATTGTCCTAGGCTGACATGTTGATAGTATTGTCCTAAGCTGACATGTTGATAGTAGTGTCCTTGGCTGACATGTTGATAGTATTGTCCTAGACTGACATACTGACAGTAGTGTCCTAGGCTGACATGTTGATAGTATTGTCCTAGGCTGACATGTTGATAGTATTGTCCTAAGCTGACATGTTGATAGTAGTGTCCTAGGCTGATATGTTGATAGTAGTGTCCTAGGCTGACATACTGATAATAGTGTCCTAGGCTGACATGTTGATAATAGTGTCCTAGGCTGACATGTTGATAATAGTGTTCTAATAGGCTGACATGTTGATAATAGTGTCCTAGGCTGACATGTTGATAATAGTGTCCTAGGCTGACATGTTGATAATAGTGTCCTAGGCTGACATGTTGATAATAGTGTCCTAGGTTGACATGTGGATAATAGTGTCCTAGACTGACATGTTGATAATAGTGTCCTAGGCTGACATGTTGATAGTAGTGTCCTAGGCTGACATGTTGATAGTAGTGTCCTAGGCTGACATGTTGATAGTAGTGTCCTAGGTTGACATACTGATAATAGTGTCCTAGGCTGACATACTGATAATAGTGTCCTAGGCTGACATGTTGATAGTAGTGTCCTAAGCGACATACTGATAATAGTGGCCTAGGCTGACATGTTGATAGTAGTGTTCTAGGCTGACATGTTGATAATAGTGTCCTAGGCTGACATGTTGATAATAGTGTCCTAGACTGACATGTTGATAATAGTGTCCTAGGCTGACATGTTGATAATAGTGTCCTAGGCTGACATGTTGATAGTAGTGTCCTAGGCTGACATGTTGATAGAAGTGTCCTAGGTTGACATGTTGATAGTAGTGTCCTAAGCTGACATGTTGATAATAGTGTCCTAGGCTGACATACTGATAATAGTGTCCTAGGCTGACATGTTGATAGTAGTGTTCTAGGCTGACATGTTGATAGTAGTGTCATAGGCTGACATGTTGATAATGTGTCCTAGGCTGACATGTTGATAATGTGTCCTAGGCTGACATATTGATAATAGTGTCCTAGGCTGACATGTTGATAATAGTGTCCTAGACTGACATGTTGATAGTAGTGTCCTAGGCTGACATGTTGATAATAGTGTCCTAGGCTGACATGTTGATAATAGTGTCCTAGACTGACATGTTGATAATAGTGTCCTAGGCTGACATGTTGATAGTAGTGTCCTAGGCTGACATGTTGATAGTAGTGTCCTAGGCTGACATGTTGATAGTAGTGTCCTAGGTTGACATACTGATAATAGTGTCCTAGGCTGACATACTGATAATAGTGTCCTAGGCTGACATGTTGATAGTAGTGTCCTAAGCGACATACTGATAATAGTGTCCTTGGCTGACATGTTGATAGTAGTGTTCTAGGCTGACATGTTGATAATAGTGTCCTAGGCTGACATGTTGATAATAGTGTCCTAGACTGACATGTTGATAATAGTGTCCTAGGCTGACATGTTGATAATAGTGTCCTAGGCTGACATGTTGATAGTAGTGTCCTAGGCTGACATGTTGATAGAAGTGTCCTAGGTTGACATGTTGATAGTAGTGTCCTAAGCTGACATGTTGATAATAGTGTCCTAGGCTGACATACTGATAATAGTGTCCTAGGCTGACATGTTGATAGTAGTGTTCTAGGCTGACATGTTGATAGTAGTGTCATAGGCTGACATGTTGATAATGTGTCCTAGGCTGACATGTTGATAATGTGTCCTAGGCTGACATATTGATAATAGTGTCCTAGGCTGACATGTTGATAATAGTGTCCTAGACTGACATGTTGATAGTAGTGTCCTAGGCTGACATGTTGATAGTAGTGTCCTAGGCTGACATGTTGGTAATAGTGTCCTAGGCTGACATGTTGATAATAGTGTCCTAGGCTGACATGTTGATAATAGTGTCCTAGACTGACATGTTGGTAGTAGTGTCCTAGGCTGACATACTGATAGTAGTGTCCTAGGCTGACATGTTGATAATAGTGTCCTAGGCTGACATGTTGATAATAGTGTCCTAGGCTGACATACTGATAGTAGTGTCCTGGATTGACATACTGATAATAGTGTCCTAGGCTGACATGTTGATAGTAGTGTCCTAGGCTGACATGTGGATAATAGTGTCCTAGGCTGACATACTGATAGTAGTGTTCTAGGCTGACATGTTGATAATAGTGTCGTAGGCTGACATGTTGATAATAGTGTCCTAGGCTGAAATGTTGATAATAGTGTCGTAGGCTGACATGTTGATAATAGTGTACTAGGCTGAAATGTTGATAATAGTGTCCTAGGCTGACATGTTGATAGTAGTGTCCTAGGCTGACATACTGATAGTAGTGTCCTAGACTGACATGTTGATAGTAGTGTCCTAAGCTGACATACTGATAATAGTGTCCTAGGCTGACATACTGATAGTATTGTCCTAGGCTGACATGTTGATAGTAGTGTCCTAAGCTGACATACTGATAATAGTGTCCTAGGCTGACATGTTGGTAATAGTGTCCTAGGCTAGCTGACATGTTGATAATAGTGTCCTAGGCTGACATGTTGATAATAGTGTCCTAGGCTGACATACTGATAGTAGTGTCCTAGGCTGACATGTTGATAGTAGTGTCCTAGGCTGACATACTGATAATAGTGTCCTAGGCTGACATACTGATAATAGTGTACTAGGCTGACATACTGATAGTAGTGTCCTAGGCTGACATACCGATAGTAGTGTCCTAGGCTGACATGTTGATAGTAGTGTCCTAGGCTGACATGTTGATAATAGTGTCCTAGGCTGACATGTTGATAATAGTGTCCTACGCTGACATGTTGATAATAGTGTCCTAGGCTGACATGTTGATAATAGTGTCCTAGGCTGACATACTGATAGTAGTGTCCTAGGCTGACATGTTGATAGTAGTGTCCTAGGCTGACATACTGATAGTAGTGTCCTAGGCTGACATGTTTATAGTAGTGTTCTAGGCTGACATGTTGATAATAGTGTCATAGGCTGACATGTTGATAATAGTGTCCTAGGCTGACATACTGATAGTAGTGTCCTAGGCTGACATGTTGATAATAGTGTCCTAGACTGACATGTTGATAATAGTGTCCTAGGCTGACATACTGATAGTAGTGTCCTAGGCTGACATGTTGATAATAGTGTCCAAGGCTGACATGTTGATAGTAGTGTCCTAGGCTGACATGTTGATAGTATTGTCCTAGACTGACACACTGATAATAGTGTCCTAGGCTGACATGTTTATAGTAGTGTTCTAGGCTGACATGTTGATAGTAGTGTCATAGGCTGACATGTTGATAATAGTGTCCTAGGCTGACATGTTGATAATAGTGTCCTAGGCTGACATACTGATAGTAGTGACCTAGGCTGACATGTTGATAATAGTGACCTAGGCTGACATGTTGATAATAGTGTCCTAGGCTGACATGTTGATAATAGTGTCCTAGGCTGACATGTTGATAATAGTGTCCTAGGCTGACATGTTGATAATAGTGTCCTAGGCTGACATGTTGATAATAGTGTCCTAGGCTGACATGTTGATAGTAGTGTCCTAGGCTGACATGTTGATAGTAGTGTCCTAGGCTGACATGTTGATAGTAGTGTCCTAGGCTGACATACTGATAGTAGTGTCCTAGGCTGACATACTGATAGTAGTGTCCTAGGCTGACATACTGATAATAGTGTCCTAGGCTGACATACTGATAATAGTGTCCTAGGCTGACATACTGATAATAGTGTCCTAGGCTGACATGTTGATAATAGTGTCCTAGGCTGACATGTTGATAGTAGTGTTCTAGACTGACATGTTGATAGTAGTGTCCTAGGCTGACATGTTGATAATAGTGTCCTACTAGGCTGACATGTTGATAATAGTGTCCTAGGCTGACATGTTGATAATAGTGTCCTAGGCTGACATGTTGATAGTAGTGTCCTAGGCTGACATGTTGATAATAGTGTCCTAGGCTGACATATTGATAATAGTTTCCTAGGCTGACATGTTGATAATACTGTCCTAGATTGACATACTGATAATACTGTCCTAGATTGACATACTGATAGTATTGTCCTAGGCTGACATGTTGATAGTAGTGTCCTAGGCTGACATGTTGATAGTAGTGTCCTAGGCTGACATGTTGATAATAGTGTCCTAGGCTGACATATTGATAATAGTTTCCTAGGCTGACATGTTGATAATAATGTTCTATTAATAGGCTGACATGTTGATAATAGTGTCCTAGGATGACATGTTGATAATAGTGTTCTAGGCTGACATGTTGATAATAGTGTCATAGGCTGACATGTTGATAGTAGTGACCTAGGCTGACATGTTGATAATAGTGTCCTAGGCTGACATGTTGATAATAGTGTCCTAGGCTGACATGTAGATAATAGTGTACTAGGCTGACATGTTGATAGTAGTGTCCTAGGCTGACATGTTGATAATAGTGTCGTAGGCTGACATGTTGATAATAGTGTCATAGGCTGACATACTGATAGTAGTGTCCTAGGCTGACATGTTGATAATAGTGTCATAGGCTGACATGTTGATAGTAGTGTCCTAGGCTGACATGTTGATAATAGTGTCGTAGGCTGACATGTTGATAATAGTGTCCTAGGCTGACATGTTGATAGTAGTGACCTAGGCTGACATGTTGATAATAGTGTCCTAGGCTGACATGTTGATAATAGTGTTCTAGGCTGACATGTTGATAATAGTGTCATAGGCTGACATGTTGATAATAGTGTCGTAGGCTGACATGTTGATAATAGTGTCCTAGGCTGACATGTTGATAATAGTGTCCTAGGCTGACATGTTGATAATAGTGTCCTAGGCTGACATGTTGATAATAGTGTCCTAGGTTGACATGTGGATAATAGTGTCCTAGACTGACATGTTGATAATAGTGTCCTAGGCTGACATGTTGATAGTAGTGTCCTAGGCTGACATGTTGATAGTAGTGTCCTAGGCTGACATGTTGATAGTAGTGTCCTAGGTTGACATACTGATAATAGTGTCCTAGGCTGACATACTGATAATAGTGTCCTAGGCTGACATGTTGATAGTAGTGTCCTAAGCTGACATACTGATAATAGTGTCCTAGGCTGACATGTTGATAATAGTGTCATAGGCTGACATGTTGATAGTAGTGTCCTAAGCTGACATACTGATAATAGTGTTCTAGGCTGACATGTTGATAGTAGTGTCATAGGCTGACATGTTGATAATAGTGTCCTAGGCTGACATGTTGATAATAGTGTCCTAGGCTGACATGTTGATAGTAGTGTCCTAAGCTGACATGTTGATAATAGTGTCCTAGGCTGACATACTGATAATAGTGTCCTAGGCTGACATGTTGATAGTAGTGTTCTAGGCTGACATGTTGATAATAGTGTTCTAGACTGACATGTTGATAATAGTGTCCTAGGCTGACATGTGGATAATAGTGTCCTAGGCTGACATGTTGATAGTAGTGTCATAGGCTGACATGTTGATAATGTGTCCTAGGCTGACATGTTGATAATGTGTCCTAGGCTGACATGTTGATAATAGTGTCCTAGGCTGACATACTGATAATAGTGTCCTAGGATGACATGTTGATAATAGTGTCCTAGACTGACATGTTGATAGTAGTGTCCTAGGCTGACATGTTGATAGTAGTGTCCTAGGCTGACATGTTGGTAATAGTGTCCTAGGCTGACATGTTGATAATAGTGTCCTAGGCTGACATGTTGATAATAGTGTCCTAGGCTGACATGTTGGTAGTAGTGTCCTAGGCTGACATACTGATAGTAGTGTCCTAGGCTGACATACTGATAATAGTGTCCTAGGCTGACATGTTGATAGTAGTGACCTAGGCTGACATGTTGATAGTAGTGTCCTAGGCTGACTTACTGATAGTAGTGTCCTAGGCTGACATACTGATAGTAGTGTCCTAGGCTGACTTACTGATAGTAGTGTCCTAGGCTGACATACTGATAGTAGTGACCTAGGCTGACATGTTGATAGTAGTGTCCTAGGCTGACATGTTGATAGTAGTGTCCTAGGCTGACATGTTGATAGTAGTGTCCTAGGCTGACATACTGATAGTAGTGACCTAGGCTGACATGTTGATAATAGTGTCCTAGGCTGACATGTTGATAGTAGTGTCCTAGGCTGACATGTTGATAGTAGTGTCCTAGACTGACAGGTTGATAATAGTGTCCTAGGCTGACATGTGGATAATAGTGTCCTAGGCTGACATACTGATAGTAGTGTTCTAGGCTGACATGTTGATAATAGTGTCGTAGGCTGACATGTTGATAGTATTGTCCTAGGCTGACATGTTGATAGTATTGTCCTAAGCTGACATGTTGATAGTAGTGTCCTTGGCTGACATGTTGATAGTATTGTCCTAGACTGACATACTGACAGTAGTGTCCTAGGCTGACATGTTGATAGTATTGTCCTAGGCTGACATGTTGATAGTATTGTCCTAAGCTGACATGTTGATAGTAGTGTCCTAGGCTGATATGTTGATAGTAGTGTCCTAGGCTGACATACTGATAATAGTGTCCTAGGCTGACATGTTGATAATAGTGTCCTAGGCTGACATGTTGATAATAGTGTTCTAATAGGCTGACATGTTGATAATAGTGTCCTAGGCTGACATGTTGATAATAGTGTCCTAGGCTGACATGTTGATAATAGTGTCCTAGGCTGACATGTTGATAATAGTGTCCTAGGTTGACATGTGGATAATAGTGTCCTAGACTGACATGTTGATAATAGTGTCCTAGGCTGACATGTGGATAATAGTGTCCTAGGCTGACATACTGATAGTAGTGTTCTAGGCTGACATGTTGATAATAGTGTCCTAGGCTGACATGTTGATAGTAGTGTCCTAGGCTGACATGTTGATAGTAGTGTCCTAGGTTGACATACTGATAATAGTGTCCTAGGCTGACATACTGATAATAGTGTCCTAGGCTGACATGTTGATAGTAGTGTCCTAAGCGACATACTGATAATAGTGTCCTAGGCTGACATGTTGATAGTAGTGTTCTAGGCTGACATGTTGATAATAGTGTCCTAGGCTGACATGTTGATAATAGTGTCCTAGACTGACATGTTGATAATAGTGTCCTAGGCTGACATGTTGATAATAGTGTCCTAGGCTGACATGTTGATAGTAGTGTCCTAGGCTGACATGTTGATAGAAGTGTCCTAGGTTGACATGTTGATAGTAGTGTCCTAAGCTGACATGTTGATAATAGTGTCCTAGGCTGACATACTGATAATAGTGTCCTAGGCTGACATGTTGATAGTAGTGTTCTAGGCTGACATGTTGATAGTAGTGTCATAGGCTGACATGTTGATAATGTGTCCTAGGCTGACATGTTGATAATGTGTCCTAGGCTGACATATTGATAATAGTGTCCTAGGCTGACATGTTGATAATAGTGTCCTAGACTGACATGTTGATAATAGTGTCCTAGGCTGACATGTTGATAATAGTGTCCTAGGCTGACATGTTGATAATAGTGTCCTAGGCTGACATGTTGATAATAGTGTCCTAGGTTGACATGTGGATAATAGTGTCCTAGGTTGACATGTTGATAATAGTGTCCTAGGCTGACATGTTGATAGTAGTGTCCTAGGCTGACATGTTGATAGTAGTGTCCTAGGCTGACATGTTGATAGTAGTGTCCTAGGTTGACATACTGATAATAGTGTCCTAGGCTGACATACTGATAATAGTGTCCTAGGCTGACATGTTGATAGTAGTGTCCTAAGCGACATACTGATAATAGTGTCCTTGGCTGACATGTTGATAGTAGTGTTCTAGGCTGACATGTTGATAATAGTGTCCTAGGCTGACATGTTGATAATAGTGTCCTAGACTGACATGTTGATAATAGTGTCCTAGGCTGACATGTTGATAATAGTGTCCTAGGCTGACATGTTGATAGTAGTGTCCTAGGCTGACATGTTGATAGAAGTGTCCTAGGTTGACATGTTGATAGTAGTGTCCTAAGCTGACATGTTGATAATAGTGTCCTAGGCTGACATACTGATAATAGTGTCCTAGGCTGACATGTTGATAGTAGTGTTCTAGGCTGACATGTTGATAGTAGTGTCATAGGCTGACATGTTGATAATGTGTCCTAGGCTGACATGTTGATAATGTGTCCTAGGCTGACATATTGATAATAGTGTCCTAGGCTGACATGTTGATAATAGTGTCCTAGACTGACATGTTGATAGTAGTGTCCTAGGCTGACATGTTGATAGTAGTGTCCTAGGCTGACATGTTGGTAATAGTGTCCTAGGCTGACATGTTGATAATAGTGTCCTAGGCTGACATGTTGATAATAGTGTCCTAGACTGACATGTTGGTAGTAGTGTCCTAGGCTGACATACTGATAGTAGTGTCCTAGGCTGACATGTTGATAATAGTGTCCTAGGCTGACATGTTGATAATAGTGTCCTAGGCTGACATACTGATAGTAGTGTCCTGGATTGACATACTGATAATAGTGTCCTAGGCTGACATGTTGATAGTAGTGTCCTAGGCTGACATGTGGATAATAGTGTCCTAGGCTGACATACTGATAGTAGTGTTCTAGGCTGACATGTTGATAATAGTGTCGTAGGCTGACATGTTGATAATAGTGTCCTAGGCTGAAATGTTGATAATAGTGTCGTAGGCTGACATGTTGATAATAGTGTACTAGGCTGAAATGTTGATAATAGTGTCCTAGGCTGACATGTTGATAGTAGTGTCCTAGGCTGACATACTGATAGTAGTGTCCTAGACTGACATGTTGATAGTAGTGTCCTAAGCTGACATACTGATAATAGTGTCCTAGGCTGACATACTGATAGTATTGTCCTAGGCTGACATGTTGATAGTAGTGTCCTAAGCTGACATACTGATAATAGTGTCCTAGGCTGACATGTTGGTAATAGTGTCCTAGGCTAGCTGACATGTTGATAATAGTGTCCTAGGCTGACATGTTGATAATAGTGTCCTAGGCTGACATACTGATAGTAGTGTCCTAGGCTGACATGTTGATAGTAGTGTCCTAGGCTGACATACTGATAATAGTGTCCTAGGCTGACATACTGATAATAGTGTACTAGGCTGACATACTGATAGTAGTGTCCTAGGCTGACATACTGATAGTAGTGTCCTAGGCTGACATGTTGATAGTAGTGTCCTAGGCTGACATGTTGATAATAGTGTCCTAGGCTGACATGTTGATAATAGTGTCCTACGCTGACATGTTGATAATAGTGTCCTAGGCTGACATGTTGATAATAGTGTCCTAGGCTGACATACTGATAGTAGTGTCCTAGGCTGACATGTTGATAGTAGTGTCCTAGGCTGACATACTGATAGTAGTGTCCTAGGCTGACATGTTTATAGTAGTGTTCTAGGCTGACATGTTGATAATAGTGTCATAGGCTGACATGTTGATAATAGTGTCCTAGGCTGACATACTGATAGTAGTGTCCTAGGCTGACATGTTGATAATAGTGTCCTAGACTGACATGTTGATAATAGTGTCCTAGGCTGACATACTGATAGTAGTGTCCTAGGCTGACATGTTGATAATAGTGTCCAAGGCTGACATGTTGATAGTAGTGTCCTAGGCTGACATGTTGATAGTATTGTCCTAGACTGACACACTGATAATAGTGTCCTAGGCTGACATGTTGATAATAGTGTCCTAGGCTGACATGTTGATAATAGTGTCCTAGGCTGACATGTTGATAATAGTGTCCTAGGCTGACATGTTGATAATAGTGTTCTAGGCTGACATGTTGATAATAGTGTCCTAGGCTGACATGTTGATAATAGTGTCCTAGGCTGACATACTGATAATAGTGTCCTAGGCTGACATGTTGATAATAGTGACCTAGGCTGACATACTGATAATAGTGTCCTAGGCTGACATGTTGATAGTAGTGTCCTAGGCTGACATGTTGATAATAGTGTCCTAGGCTGACATGTTGATAGTAGTGTCCTAGGCTGACATGTTGATAATAGTGTCCTAGACTGACATGTTGATAATAGTGTCCTAGGCTGATATACTGATAATAGTGTCCTAGGCTGACATGTTGATAGTAGTGTCCTAGGCTGACATGTTGTTAATAGTGTCCTAGACTGACATGTTGATAATAGTGTCCTAGGCTGACATACTGATAATAGTGTCCTAGGCTGACATGTTGATAATAGTGTCCTAGGCTGACATGTTGATAATAGTGTCCTAGGCTGACATGTTGATAATAGTGTCCTAGGCTGACATACTGATAATAGTGTCCTAGGCTGACATACTGATAATAGTGTCCTAGGCTGACATATTGATAATAGTGTCCTAGGCTGACATACTGATAATAGTGTCCTAGGCTGACATGTTGATAATAGTGACCTAGGCTGACATACTGATAGTATTGTCCTAGGCTGACATACTGATAGTAGTGTCCTAGGCTGACATACTGATAATAGTGTTCTAGGCTGACATGTTGATAGTAGTGTCCTAGGCTGACATGTTGATAATAGTGTCCTAGGCTGACATGTTGATAATAGTGTCCTAGGCTGACATACTGATAATAGTGTCCTAGGCTGACATACTGATAATAGTGTCCTAGGCTGACATACTGATAATAGTGTCCTAGGCTGACATGTTGATAGTATTGTCATAGGCTGACATGTTGATAATAGTGTCCTAGGCTGACATGTTGATAATAGTGTCCTAGGCTGACATACTGATAATAGTGTCCTAGGCTGACATGTTGATAGTAGTGACCTAGGCTGACATGTTGATTATAGTGTCCTAGGCTGACATGTTGATAATAGTGTCCTAGGCTGACATGTTGATAGTAGTGTCCTAGGCTGACATACTGATAATAGTGTCCTAGGCTGACATGTTGATAATAGTGTCCTAGGCTGACATGTTGATAATAGTGTCCTAGACTGACATGTTGATAATAGTGTCCTAGGCTGACATGTTGATAATAGTGTCCTAGGCTGACATGTTGATAATAGTGTCCTAGGCTGACATGTTGATAATAGTGTCCTAGGCTGACATGTTGATAATAGTGTCCTAGGCTGACATGTTGATAATAGTGTCCTAGGCTGACATGTTGATAATAGTGTCCTAGGCTGACATGTTGATAATAGTGTCCTAGGCTGACATGTTGATAATAGTGTCCTAGGATGACATGTTGATAATAGTGTCCTAGGCTGACATGTTGATAATAGTGTCCTAGGCTGACATGTTGATAATAGTGTCCTAGGCTGACATGTTGATAATAGTGTCCTAGGCTGACATGTTGATAATAGTGTCCTAGGCTGACATGTTGATAATAGTTTCCTAATAGGCTGACATGTTGATAATAGTTTCCTAATAGGCTGACATGTTGATAATAGTTTCCTAATAGGCTGACATGTTGATAATAGTTTCCTAATAGGCTGACATGTTGATAGACACTTCATTGTTTAACTGCTGCACAATTGCCATGACATGTGTGTGTTTATGTAACTGAGTGTCTGTTTGTGTGTGTTAGTGGCTTTGTCTGTGTGTAATTGTGTAATTCTGTGTTTTAGAGTGCTGTGTATGTATATATAGAGAGAGTGCTGTTCATGAAAAACAAATATCTATAACATGTGATACAACGTCCAAGTTGTCTCCACCAGTGATACATCTACCCAGATATTCCAACAGGTGTTACAACTACAAGTGATCCACCTACCAAGATATCACCACAGGTAATACACCTACCAAGATATCCCCACAGGTGATACACCTACCAAGATATCCCCACAGGTGATACAACTACAGGTAATACACCTACCAAGATGCCCCCACAGGTGATACACCTACCAAGATATCACCATAGGTGATACATCTACCAAGATATCCCCACTGGTGATACAACTACAGGTGATACACCTACCAAGATATCACCACAGGTGATACACCTACCAAGATATCCCCACAGGTGATACAACTACAGGTGATACATCTACCAAGATATGACCACAGGTGATACAACTACAGGTGATACACCTACCAAGATATCCCCACAGTTGATACACCTACCAAGATATCCCCACAGGTGATACAACTACAGATGATACACCTACCAAGATATCACCACAGGTGATACACCTACCAAGATATCACCACAGGTGATACACCTACCAAGATATCACTACAGGTGATACACCTACCAAGATATCACCACAGGTGATACAACTACCAAGATATCACCACAAGTGATACACCTACCAAGATATCCCCACAGGTGATACAACTACCAAGATATCACCACAGTTGATACACCTACCAAGATATCACCACAGGTGATACAACTACCAAGATATCACCACAGGTGATACACCTACCAAGATATCACCACAGTTGATACACCTACCAAGATATCACCACAGTTGATACACCTACCAAGATATCACCACAGGTGATACAACTACCAAGATATCACCACAAGTGATACACCTACCAAGATATCCCCACAGGTGATACAACTACCAAGCTATCACCACAGGTGATACACCTACCAAGATATCACCACAGGTGATACACCTACCAAGATATCACCACAGGTGATACACCTACCAAGATATCACCACAGGTGATACAACTACAGGTAATACACCTACCAAGATATCACTACAGGTGATACAACTACCAAGATATCACTACAGGTGATACAACTACCAAGATATCACTACAGGTGATACACCTACCAAGATATCACTACAGGTGATACAACTACAGGTAATACACCTACTAAGATATCACTACAGGTGATACAACTACCAAGATATCACTACAGGTGATACAACTACCAAGATATCACTATAGGTGATACACCTACCAAGATATCACTACAGGCGATACAACTACAGGTAATACACCTACTAAGATATCACTACAGGTGATACAACTACCAAGATATCACTACAGGTGATACAACTACCAAGATATCACCACAGGTGATACACCTACCAAGATATCACCACAGGTGATACACCTACTAAGATATCACCACAGGTGATACACCTACCAAGATATCACCACATGTGATACACCTACCAAGATATCACCACAGGTGATACAACTACCAAGACATCCCCACAGGTGATACAACGTCATGTGTTGAGTTGTTTATCTTCCATAACAGTTACATATTTTACATACAATACTACAGACAGGACATGTGCCAAGATGTCTTAATGTTTTGATAGCGATACATATTGCTATGCCAACAACGAGAATAACATTTTCTGCATGTATACCGGGAGGGCGCTATGGTATACGACGTTACGACACAGTACCTATTATGGTAGTCTTGCTGCTAGACGTTCGGGCCTTCTTTCCGATACCATAAGGGATCGGTCAGTTTCTTCGGCCTGGGGGGGGGGACGCGGTGGATTTGTAGGGGGGGGGGGTCACCCTGTTTTTGAAATTGGCAGTAGTGGTTGTCATGCTGTTTTCAAAATTGTGGATAGCGGGGTCATTGTGTTTTGGATTGAGATGGAAGAAAAAAATCCTTTTTCTACAAATGCATATAGCCTTGTCCGAAATGTGGTACATGTAAATATTTGTTCTTATCCCTGTTTCTTACATGAATTCTTTAATTATATTACTTATTAGTTCAAACATACATATACATATACATATACATATACATATACATATACATATACATATACATATACATGTATTACCTAGCTACCACACTAGTTACAGACATGTCGTGTAAATGCTTGGCTGTTTCACAATCAGTGCTTCACTTATATTGCACTTTGGGGCAAAAGTGAACGTGAACATATACGTTAGCTATTCGAACCTTGGAAATATTACCTCAAAGGCCTAAACATTGCCTTAATAGAAGCAAAAAACTCCAGATCTGCCAGGGCAAAAACCCCAAGGACTCCCTCACCCCAGAGGTCACTCATGCATTCAACCGACAATCAGATGCACCAACAACCTCTTTACTGTCATAATGGTATTAAACTTTTCTTAAATATTGTCACCAAATTCTAATTTGAGATGATATTGTCTTTTAAAGATGTGAAATGTTTGCCAAGGTAGTTTAAACTTGCCTTATTCTCCAAATCTCCCCTACCAATGATACTACCATTAGATGTGCTGACCTTTACTACATGTGTATAATGATGCCATTTAAGATTTTTAAGAACATATTTCAACCCTATGTAAGTTATAAAGAATAGTTTCTGATACTTGATGGTGCTGTCTTGTAAAGCATGGATTGAGTTATTGCTTGAAAGGGTCTGAATAGCCTATAATAAATATTGGCTTTAAGAGTAAAAATCCTCCAGGGATAGTGTAGCCAGGGCTTTTACCAACCATCTGAGGAATGTAAGCATATTTTATTCTATTTTATTCCTTATTCTTATAAATTGAGAAGAAGGTGGGAGAGTTTATTTTCTGTCTCCCCTTTTGGGGATAAATTACATTTTAATCTAATGATTTTTAACACCAGGAGGACATACCATATGAAAATAAACTTAATGTAAGCAATACAGTCTTACTAACGGGCCAAAGGTTTTGTATGATCGATGCCGTTCAACAACTCCTAAACGGGGCGAGAGCGCGTTGTACAATGTTACAATCACACCAAGCATTAAAAGTGAAAACAAAAGTATGAAATATACGTAAAGTGAGGGCGCCATATATACCTCGGCTACAATAACATCTTGTAACAAGATTTAAACTGAATGCCTTCCGTCAGGGCAAAGTTTTGAGATTGTTAATCCTACAGACAATTGTTGGAATACAACAGAACACATGCAATATTAAAGTTATTTTTCTCATTGATTGCTATTTGCCCATTGCTGTTAGTGATCTCCTGGCCAACGACAACATGTAATGTGAAGCTTTATAGAACGTTGTAACATAGCACTCACCGTAGAAAGAGTTTTAATGGCCAAAAACAATTTTTTTCTGGTCAGAGTCCATCACTTAAGTACCCCACTATCCACGTTATTTGTTTCTTCCGTAAGCCAATTCAGTATGCAGATGAAAGGGAAAACACAAAAGTAACTCTCCCTACATTAATTGCCACAAGTAAAGACAACTGCAAAACTAATCATGAACTAGCCTATGACATCTGCCCCACATACACACTTGCTGTAAAGTACTAAATATAAAGAACAGTAACTGCAATGATAAGTAGATTGATTAACATTTGTTGAGAATGTCAAAAAAAATAATCGCATCGTCGCACCACTTTAGACAACATTTCCCTTATGGGAGGCATTCAGTTTAAATGTGTTTGTAAGTTGCTATAACTCATTTGGAGTCTGACTGAGTACTTTATATCTAGAGTGATTTTGATGCATGACAAAATTATTCATTAAAACTGTAAGCTATATCAACTAATTTTGTCGGACATATCTGCTTTATATGGTTAACGTATGAACTAAATTATATTGAAATTCAAGTATGCATTCTTAAGATATCCTAATTACCGAAAATCATTAATCATGCAAGTTATTAACACTGTAACGGTACATCAACAAACTTTATAGGGCATATAAACTTTGTTATGTTTAATGTATGAAGTAAATTATATTGAAATTGAAGTATGCAGTCTTAAGATATAGCCTAAATACCGAAAATAATTAATTATGCAAATTATTCACTAAATCTTCAAGCGAAATCATCAACTTTTATAGGAGATATACACTCTGTTATGTTTAACGTATGTACTAAATTGTATTGAAATTGAAGTATGCAGTCTTAAGATATAGGCTAATTACCGAAAATCATTAATCATGCAAATTATTCATTAACACTGTAATGGTACATCAACTAACTTTATGCATACACAATTTGTTATGGTTAATGTATGTACTGAATTGTATTGAAATTGAAGTATGCAGTCGTAAGATATAGCCTAATTACCAAAAATCATTAATTATGCAAATTATTCATTAACACTGTAAGGTACATCAACTAACTTTATAGGACATACACAATTTGTTATGGTTAATGTATGTACTGAATTGTATTGAAATTGAAGTATACAATCGTAAGATATAGCCTAATTACCAAGAATCATTAATTATGCAAATTATTCATTAACACTGAAAGGTACACCAACAAGGTTGACAGGGCATATGCGATTGTTATTGTTAACGTGTGTACTGAATTATATCAAAATTGAATTAAGTATTCTTAAGATATAGCCTAATTACCGAAAATCAATAATTATCATTAACAGTTGTAATGTACATCAACAAACTTGATAGGACATATGTGTTTTCTTATGGTTAATGTATGTATTAAATTATATTGAATTTTAAGTATGCATTCTTAAGATATAGCCTAATTACCAAAAATAATTAATTATGCAAGTTATTCATTAACACTGTAAGGTATATATCAACAAATTTTATAGGACAAATGTATGTTGTTATGTTTAACGAATATACTAAATTATATTGAAATTGAAGTATGGAGTCTTAAGATATTGCTTTCATTGATATGCAAATTTCTCTAATTAAACATTAACGGATCTGGCTGAAAACCTAATCAGGTCTAGCTATTACCCTAAAGATTATACATTCCAAATTTCATTACAATTGAGCAAGCCAATTTTTAGAAAATGATCACACACACACACACACACACACACACACACACACACACACACACACACACACACACACACACACACACACACACACACACATTTCTGCCCTAAAGTATCTCCTCCCTTACGGAAGGAAAAAATGTAGTAGTCGAGTCAAGTATACTAGTAAGATATCCATAATTGTGAGCGGCATACCGCGCTGTACTTGTTATACTTTTGTTCATTTACTTTAGGGAAAACAGCATGTAATCAAAGATCTTTTACAAGATATCATACAGTTTACAGTTTCTTATTTATTATTATTTGTAGTTTAATTATTTATCTATAATTCATAACGATGCAGGTTTGAGGAAACATGAAAGTTGGTCATTATTATGATAGAAGTGCGCCCCCATGCTGTCAACTTGTGTGAGGTAGACAGCTTGACAACCATACATGGAAATGTTAATAATTACTAATAATGTAAACATTATTGGGTAAATTGATTTATCATACCATATGAAATATTCAAGACATGCAAAATCCAAATCTGTATCGGTAACAATGTCTTTTTTAATTACTTCAATTGCCCCTCCTCCTCAACTACACCAGATGAAAGTAAGACATTGTTTAAAGTCCTAGAAAGATTGAAGGGGTGTCATACTGTGTTTAAACAGTTTTAACATGAATTTATTGATAAGACTAACTATTAACAGATATCGATAAATCTAAAGTCCTTGCTGAGACGCTATTGTTTCATACAGGGGTTATTTAGTAGCTAGACAGATATGAAATCCTAGTTTTTATCAGCATAATCTTATCAAATATGTAACTATATAGATATGAATTACTAGTTTTTATCAGCATAATCTTATCAAAAAGATTTCAATCGACATCTATACAAAATATAATATAACCCTACATAATGGTATGTAAAAACTCAGTAGCGTTTGTTTGTTTGTTTGTTTGTTTGTTTGTTTGTATGTTTGTTGTCTCAAAACATCGCTATTCTTAGCAATCGCTGTATTAATCCTATAAACTTGCAAATAGACCATGTTATTCTGACAGTGACGATTACTTCTATAGCCTTGCAAACAGAATACACTAGCAGATGTTAAAATATGCCAAGATAGCCATGAAAATTGTTCAATACGGAGATGTAAAAATCGATTGAGATTCGAGGGACCGGATGACCATTACCATGGCAACGTAGTACTTGATTTAAAGTGTACATTTTTCAGAGTGGGAGCACCACAGTGCTAAAAGAGTTCAATCTATTTTTTGTTCAATGTTGTCGACAATAAAGCAATGTTAGATATAATTGATAATGTTTTAACATTCCTATTTCTTTTCGAATCGAGAATCACAATTCGAGATGGAAAATAACTTATTTGCATAATAATGGCTACGTCATGGTTACTATCTAAAATCGATTTAACGCACCTGTCTTAAGTGACAGGTGCAGGCATTCTACGCATGCGTCCTTTTGTGTGATTGGTTGTGAATCTTTGATAACTTTTATCGAACAGTTCAGTAGCGATCCTATTCAGTTAATGTCAATGCTCGTTGGCATGTGAATGTCAGTGTTCGTTGCCATGTGAATTTCAATATTTTCATCATTACAATATGTAGCAACCAGCCTAATGAGAATATACAATACCTAGGGATGAGCAAACAAAACAACCTAGATGTTTAAATGCACTTTTGTCGGTACATCGAAGCAACATCGAAGGAAGACTTGTCCAAAGTGTTATGGTGTGATGGCGTAAAAAGAGATATATGATGATTCCTGTAGTAAACCAATTCAACTATGTGGTTAGGATGATATGACAGATTGACTGGAAGTCTTGTTATTCTTTACAACTCTAAGTGTCATAAGACAAGGTATTGTAAAATGAGTGCCTCTTCGAGTAAACGTTCAGTGCGAGGCGATGGGGAAGACAAACTTTCGATTAGCGGACAAACAGATGCTCTTGCCGGAGAGACAACGGGGATGCCGCGACGCCGAGACAATGTCGTGTACATCAATGTCGGTGGGGTTCGCCACGAAACGTACAAGTCAACTCTGAGAAATATACCCGATACACGTCTTTCCTGGTTGACACAGACAACGGCAAATAATGCAGACTATGATCCTATAGCAAAGGAGTTCTTTTTTGATAGGCACCCGGGTGTGTTTTTAGCGATCCTGAACTACTACCGAACTGGTAAGTTACATTGTCCAAACGACGTGTGTGGACCGCTTTTCGAGGAAGAACTGCAATTCTGGGGAATAGATGAGAAACAAATTGAACCGTGTTGTTGGTCGAATTATACACAGCATCGGGATGCACAGGAAACATTGGCTAAATTGAATGGACCGGATTGGGAGGATAATGATTTGGAAGATGAAGATGACGATGTTGCCAAAAGATTCGGTATTGAGGAATCCGGGGGTTTTGAAAAGGAAAGTTGGTGGCAAAGGTGTCAACCCAAAGTATGGACATTATTTGAAGAACCTTACTCCTCAAGATGGGCTACAGTAAGTCTCGTAAAATAAACACACATAATGTAGAGTCTCTTACTGTAACAGTCACTATACACTACAGCACATACAACGTAACACTTTTTGTGGTTCATTCATTCTTTCTTCGACATATTACTCGTACACGTTGGCGTCTACATTTGTCGAAGCTTGAACAAATTATAATATAACAAACTCAATGATTTGCAATTTTTATTTTTCAAAGGATATTACGCAAACATGGATTGGTCCAAAGTAATACTAGTTACTACCTTGGGCTGTATCTAATCAGTCTATACACATGTTGTCCTTGTTTTTAGCCGTGTGTCTCATATCATATCATATCCGTCATTATATTTCATTGAAATATAGTGACGGATAGAGGCAGTATTGAAATACAGTGACGGATAGAGGCAGTATTGAAATATAGTGACAGGTAGAGGCAGTATTGAAATATAGTGATGGATAGAGGCAGTATTGAAATATAGTGATGGATAGAGGCAGTATTGAAATATAGTGATGGATAGAGGCAGTATTGAAATATAGTGATGGATAGAGGCAGTATTCAAATATAGTGACGGATAGAGGCAGTATTGAAATATAGTGACAGGTAGAGGCAGTATTGAAATATAGTGATGGATAGAGGCAGTATTGAAATATAGTGATGGATAGAGGCAGTATTCAAATATAGTGATGGATAGAGGCAGTATTGAAATATAGTGATGGATAGAGGCAGTCTTGAAATATAGTGACGGATAGAGGCAGTATTGAAATACAGTGACGGGTAGAGGCAGTATTGAAATATAGTGACGGGTAGAGGCAGTATTGAAATATAGTGACGGATAAAGGCAGTATTGAAATATAGTGACGGATAGAGGCAGTATTGAAATATAGTGACGGGTAGAGGCAGTATTGAAATATAGTGACGGGTGAGGCAGTATTGAAATATAGTGACGGATAGAGGCAGTATTGAAATATAGTGACGGGTAGAGGCAGTATTGAAATATAGTGACGGGTGAGGCAGTATTGAAATATAGTGACGGGTAGAGACAGTATTGAAATATAGTGACGGGTAGAGGCAGTATTGAAATATAGTGACGGATAGAGGCAGTATTGAAATATGGTGACGGGTAGAGACAGTATTGAAATATAGTGACGGATAGAGGCAGTATTGAAATATAGTGACGGATAAAGGCAGTAATGAAATATAGTGACGGATAAAGGCAGTATTGAAATATAGTGACGGGTAGAGACAAAATTGAATTCAGTGACGGATAGAGGCAGTATTGAAATATAGTGACGGATAGAGGCAGTATTGAAATATAGTGACAGGTAGAGGCAGTATTGAAATATAGTGACGGGTAGAGGCAGTATTGAAATATAGTGACGGGTAGAGGCAGTATTGAAATATAGTGACGGGTAGAGGCAGTATTGAAATATAGTGACGGATAGAGGCAGTATTGAAATATAGTGACGGGTAGAGGCAGTATTGAAATATAGTGACGGATAAAGGCAGTATTGAAATATAGTGACGGGTAGAGGTAGTATTGAAATATAGTGACAGGTAGAGGCAGTATTGAAATATAGTGACGGATAGAGGCAGTATTGAAATATAGTGACGGATAGAGGCAGTATTGAAATATAGTGACGGATAGAGGCAGTATTTAAATATAGTGACGAGTAGAGGCAATATTTAAATATAGTGACAGGTAGAGGCAGTATTGAAATATAGTGACGAGTAGAGGCAATATTTAAATATAGTGACAGGTAGAGGCAGTATTGAAATATAGTGACATGTAGAGGCAGTATTGAAATATAGTGACGGGTAGAGGCAGTATTGAAATATAGTGACGGGTAGAGGCAGTATTGAAATATAGTGACGGGTAGAGGCAGTATTGAAATATAGTGGCGGATCGGATAGAGGCAGTATTGAAATATACAATGTAGTGGCGGATCGGATAGAGGCAGTATTGAAATATAGTGACGGATAGAGGCAGTAATGAAATATAGTGACAGGTAGAGGCAGTATTGAAATATAGTGACGGATCGGATAGAGGCAGTAATGAAATATAGTGGCGGGTAGAGGCAGTATTGAAATATAGTGACGGATAGAGGCAGAATTGAAATATAGTGACGGGTAGAGGTAGTAATGAAATATAGTGGCGGGTAGAGGCAGTATTGAAATATAGTGACGGATAGAGGCAGAATTGAAATGTAGTGACGGGTAGAGGCAGTAATGAAATATAGTGACGGATAGAGGCAGTAATGAAATATAGTGACAGGTAGAGGCAGTATTGAAATATAGTGACGGGTAGAGGCAGTATTGAAATATAGTGGCGGATCGGATAGAGGCAGTATTGAAATATAGTGACGGATAGAGGCAGTATTGAAATATAGTGACGGATAGAGGCAGTATTGAAATATAGTGACGGATCGGATAGAGGCAGTAATGAAATATAGTGGCGGGTAGAGGCAGTAATGAAATATAGTGACGGATAGAGGCAGAATTGAAATATAGTGACGGGTAGAGGTAGTAATGAAATATAGTGACGGATAGAGGCAGTATTGAAATATAGTGACGGATAGAGGCAGTATTGAAATATAGTGATGGATAGAGGTAGTATTGAAATATAGTGACATGTAGAGGCAGTATTGAAATATAGTGACGGATAGAGACAGTATTGAATTCAGTGACGGATAGAGGCAGTATTGAAATATAGTGACGGATAGAGGCAGTATTGAAATATAGTAACTGGTAGAGGCAGTATTGAAATGTAGTGACGGGTAGAGGCAATATTTAAATATTTCAGTCGCAATTTTTTTCATAGAAGTAAATTTAGACAGCCTTTTTTATGTCAAGAGCTACTGTATGTGAAATAAAACTCGAACATTCGAATTCCCTCTCCTTAAAAATACTTATACTTCTTGAAATTTTATCAACAGTAATATCATCTTCAATAGTTTCTTTCAGAGTATGTTTCCTGAAATATGTTAGGAAATGGCAAATAACCCTGTATACTACCTTCAATAAATATTTGTCTGTGCGTGCAGTGAGGACTGTGTGAACTGTCAGCTGTTATGGATCATAAAGTATTAATGATTTAACATAGCAACTTAGTTCACATTTTATGCAGTAAACACCTCCCTGGTTTCTAAGGTCGACTGACCAGATTTCTATGGGAAATTAACTTGACTTTTACCTGTGTTGTTGTACACTAGCTATATGTTGACATCAGATAACTTAGAATTGAGATTAGGCCCCCCCCAAAAAAAAAAAAAAAAAAAATTATTATTTCTGGTCGGCGCGCGCATCGCGAGTCGGTCTTTTTTGTGTTTCCCCATGCCCCCTCCCTGAGACACCTGCAGAACCAACACAGTCATGAACAAGCATCTACCCCACGTACACATTTCAATGTGTATCGCCTCGATAATAACAATGCTAGTCGAAACAAAATTGAAAACAGTTTACACCCTAAACGATTCCCTGTAATACCGTAGTACAAGTAGAGCAAGATCGAAGACGGTACCCGGGTAAATCAGATTTTCCAAGCCTTCCCGCATGTCCCGTACACGTAATAGTACGCATACGACGTCATGACCAGTTTTGCTTTTATGTCGATGAATGAAAACTTAAAATTTGTACTTAGTCTTAAAGAATTACTACCCCGGTACAGTTCCGTGTTAGAATTACTGTCCTAGATGATTAAGTTCGGATGTGAATCGTGATTGCCGTAGAACGATACTATCCATACGATACGGCAGCCATGTTTTGTCACCCACATAAGCACACGTACATATTCTGTAATATTCATAGCCCAAATTCGTCACACACAAACATGTATTCAAGTTTGCTGAATGGATAAAATGAGAATTTAATTGATTGTAAGCCTTTTTAACATTTTTTCACTCTCTAATATTATGATCTGAAAAATATGCTGGTGATATGCAAATTAATATGCAAATTACACCACCTCTTTAATAGTCGTGGAGAACCCTGCACTTGCTCTAAAGAACTAAATAAAAAGAACAGTAATTGCCATAAATAGGAGACTGTGACCAGTTTATTGAGAATGAAAAAAATCGCGTCATCCCACCATTTCAGACAGACAGTCCTGACCAGAAACAATTGTTTCTTTTTTTTTGACTTATAAATAACAAACTGACTTAGACTTAAGAGTAATAACAAACTGACTTAGAATTAAGAATAATAACTAACTGAGAGTAATACATGTAATAACAAAACGACTTAGAATTAAGAATAATAACAAACTCAGAGTAATACATGTAATAACAAAGTGACTTAGAATTAAGAATAATAACAAACTGAGAGTAATACATGTAATAACAAAGTGACTTAAAATTGAGAGTAATAGCAAACTGACTTAGAATTGAGAGTAATAACAAACTGACTTAGAATTGAGAGTAATAACAAACTGACTTAAAATTGAGAGTAATAACAAAAACTTACTTAAAATTGAGAGTAAGAACTAACTGACTTAGAATTGAGAGTAATAACAAACTGACTTAGAATTGAGAGTAATAACAAAAACTGACTTAGAATTGAGAGTAATAACAAAAACTGACTTAGCATTGAGAGTAATAACTAACTGACTTAGAATTGAGAGTAATAACAAAAACTGACTTAGAATTGAGAGTAATAACAAAAACTGACTTAGAATTGAGAGTAATAACAAACTGACTTAGAATTGAGAGTAATAACAAACTGACTTAGAATTGAGAGTAATAACAAAAACTGACTTAAAATTGAGAGTAATAACTAACTGACTTAGAATTGACAGTAATAACAAAGTGACTTAAAATTGAGAGTAATAACAAACTGACTTAGAATTGAGAGTAATAACAAACTGACTTAAAATTGAGTAATAACAAAAACTTACTTAAAATTGAGAGTAAGAACTAACTGACTTAGAATTGAGAGTAATAACAAACTGACTTAGAATTGAGAGTAATAACAAAAACTGACTTAGAATTGAGAGTAATAACAAAAACTGACTTAGCATTGAGAGTAATAACTAACTGACTTAGAATTGAGAGTAATAACAAACTGACTTAGAATTGAGAGTAATAACAAACTGACTTAGAATTGAGAGTAATAACAAAAACTGACTTAGCATTGAGAGTAATAACTAACTGACTTAGAATTGAGAGTAATAACAAACTGACTTAGCATTGAGAGTAATAACAAACTGACTTAGAATTGAGAGTAATAACAAACTGACTTAGAATTGAGAGTAATAACAAACTGACTTAGCATTGAGAGTAATAACAAAAACTGAATTAGAATTGAGAGTAATAACTAACTGAATTAGAATTGAGAGTAATAACAAACTGACTTAGCATTGAGAGTAATAACTAACTGAAATAGAATTGAGAGTAATAACAAATTGACTTAGAATTGAGAGTAATAACAAACTGACTTAGAATTGAGAGTAATAACAAAAACTGACTTAGAATTGAGAGTAATAACTAACTGAATTAGAATTGAGAGTAATAACAAACTGACTTAGAATTGAGAGTAATAACAAAAACTGACTTAGAATTGAGAGTTATAACTAACTGAATTAGAATTGAGAGTAATAACAAACTGACTTAGCATTGAGAGTAATAACAAAAACTGACTTAGAATTGAGAGTAATAACTAACTGAATTAGAATTGAGAGTAATAACAAACTGACTTAGAATTGAGAGTAATAACAAAAACTGACTTAAAATTGAGAGTAATAACTAACTGAATTAGAATTGAGAGTAATAACAAACTGACTTAGAATTGAGAGTAATAACAAAAACTGACTTAGAATTGAGAGTAAGAACTAACTGACTTAGAATTGAGAGTAATAACAAACTGACTTAGAATTGAGAGTAATAACTAACTGACTTAGAATTGAGAGTAATAACAAACTGACTTAGAATTGAGAGTAATAACAAAAACTGACTTAGAATTGAGAGTAATAACAAAAACTGACTTAGCATTGAGAGTAATAACTAACTGACTTAGAATTGAGAGTAATAACAAACTGACTTAGAATTGAGAGTAATAACAAACTGACTTAGAATTGAGAGTAATAACAAAAACTGACTTAGCATTGAGAGTAATAACTAACTGACTTAGCATTGAGAGTAATAACAAACTGACTTAGCATTGAGAGTAATAACAAACTGACTTAGAATTGAGAGTAATAACAAACTGACTTAGAATTGAGAGTAATAACAAACTGACTTAGCATTGAGAGTAATAACAAAAACTGACTTAGAATTGAGAGTAATAACTAACTGAATTAGAATTGAGAGTAATAACAAACTGACTTAGCATTGAGAGTAATAACTAACTGAAATAGAATTGAGAGTAATAACAAATTGACTTAGAATTGAGAGTAATAACAAACTGACTTAGAATTGAGAGTAATAACAAAAACTGACTTAGAATTGAGAGTAATAACTAACTGAATTAGAATTGAGAGTAATAACAAACTGACTTAGAATTGAGAGTAATAACAAAAACTGACTTAGAATTGAGAGTTATAACTAACTGAATTAGAATTGAGAGTAATAACAAACTGACTTAGCATTGAGAGTAATAACAAAAACTGACTTAGAATTGAGAGTAATAACTAACTGAATTAGAATTGAGAGTAATAACAAACTGACTTAGAATTGAGAGTAATAACAAAAACTGACTTAGAATTGAGAGTAATAACTAACTGAATTAGAATTGAGAGTAATAACAAACTGACTTAGAATTGAGAGTAATAACAAAAACTGACTTAGAATTGAGAGTAAGAACTAACTGACTTAGAATTGAGAGTAATAACAAAAACTGACTTAGAATTGAGAGTAATAACTAACTGACTTACAATTGAGAGTAATAACAAACTGACTTAGAATTGAGAGTAATAACAAAAACTGACTTAGCATTGAGAGTAATAACAAACTGACTTAGAATTGAGAGTAATAACAAACACTTAGAATTGAGAGTAATAACAAACTGACTTAGAATTGAGAGTAATAACAAAAACTGACTTAGAATTGAGAGTAATAACAAAAACTGACTTAGAATTGAGAGTAATAACAAACTGACTTAGA
Source organism: Glandiceps talaboti (assembly GCF_964340395.1). Lineage (NCBI taxonomy): Eukaryota > Metazoa > Hemichordata > Enteropneusta > Spengelidae > Glandiceps > Glandiceps talaboti. Next base: position 1,257,209 of record NC_135565.1, on the reverse strand, counting down.
ATTGAGAGTAATAACAAACTGAATTAGAATTGAGAGTAATAACAAAAACTGACTTAGGATTGAGAGTAATAACAAACTGAATTAGAATTGAGAGTAATAACAAACTGAATTAGAATTGAGAGTAATAACAAACTGACTTAGAATTGAGAGTAATAACAAAAACTGACTTAGAATTGAGAGTAATAACAAAAACTGACTTAGCATTGAGAGTAATAACAAACTGACTTAGCATTGAGAGTAATAACAAACTGACTTAGAATTGAGAGTAATAACAAAAACTGACTTAGAATTGAGAGTAATAACAAACTGACTTAGAATTCAGAGTAATAACAAACTGACTTAGCATTGAGAGTAATAACAAACTGACTTAGAATTGAGAGTAATACATGTAATAACAAACTGTAATGGCGTTATAAATCTAGTCGAGTAGAATGTTGGAATTGGTCAGACATGGCTTAAATATCTCCTATGTTCAAATCTACACATGAAGGCAATGACAACTTTTTTGTGGCTACATCAAATTGTTTTAGTTTATCAGGTAGATGGGACATTGTCTATCAGGTAGATGGGACATTGTCTATCAGGTAGATGGGACATTGTCTATCAGGTAGATGGGACATTGTCTATAGTGTAGTAGACTATATATATTCTATGTGCGGTTCACAGTAGTGTAAAAGATCACAGGTCACGTAACTTCTGAATCTTGTAACCCATGGATATGTGTGTGTGTGTGTGTGTGTGTGTGTGTGTGTGCGCGCGCGCGTGTGTGATTTATTTTAACTTTTTGTCTTTTTTTCTACGGGTAGAGTGGGAACACTACATACACATAGGAAGTAAGTATCACATACGTAATAATTCTCAATCTTGAGTTTATTCCCTACGCCGGGCAGAATACACAATACGTGTCAACGGCAGAATACACAATATGTCATTTGACGTGTGCGTGTCAACGGCAAATTCCCCCTATTTTACACTTCTCTTGAGTACCTACCTATAAGCGTATCTACTGTGTGTGTGGGGGGGGGGTACAGAAATGTTGTAAGTGCTAATTATTTAACAAAACATGGCCGGAAAGGTTTGGCATAATTCCAATTCATTTACATATATGTATAACTGTATAATTTGTTATAGCAATCTATATTCATAAAGACCACACAGTTCAATAAAATCGGTCGCCTTCATAAAATTAGCAACGACGTCACAGGACGTATGTTTCCCTGATGAACAACTCTCTATATAGTAACACTCTTAATCTATGAAATCCATCTCATAGACAAAAACATTTGGAGAACTACAAAACAACAAATCCCACTGATAAAGTCGAATTATTATCGCTGATGGAGAGACATTCTTTTGTCTAGAATACCAATATCACCCTAGTCACTACATGACTGATGAATTCTTTAGTCCTCAGATATCTGTACATTATTGACAATTTAACAATCAATGTCAGAGATCTCATAGAAACGACACGGATACTTCTTGAATAATTTTAAACGAAATACGCAGACATTAATTATGAGCAGACACAGGAACTGTAAATGGTGATAAAATACGGACTGTAATGTCACCATGACGACGTATTAAATCTAAATCTGTCAATCATACAGTATTCAACTTTACTGAACTTAAATAAAGACACTTAGCTGAAACACCAATTAGAGATTATCAAAAATATTTTTAAAAATCTTCTTGGTCGAAGAGACATTTTAGAACTAAAATGATCGAAGATACATATATTAGAAATACACTAGATACCAATAACAATAAAAAGACTGTAATGTTCCTTACAATATAGTCTTCTCTGTATCAAATGCAATCACACCAACATTCAACATGTTTTTTTTCCCCAATAGTTTCCATCAACCCCTGACACTATTATTGTACACACAGTATACATACACCCATGTAATACATTGACATCATACAATGTGAGTTCGTCTATCAAAAATAGATTACAAAATAGAATTTGTCCCTCACATCACCATGGTAACTGTTTATACATAGTTTTTAATTGATCCTCATATTAAGCCAAAGTTTTGCAGGTAATAACATTAGATTGGTTGGTTTTATTTATTTATTTTATTTATTTAAACTTTATTTAAAGAGGGTTAAGAATCATACAGATAACCTGGTTAGCTAAAAGCTAGTCTTCCCCAGGACCCTCTAAAAGACAACAAAACAGGAAAAACAGTTACTTCAGAATAAAACACAAAATCATATACAAATTAAATACAATATGCAGGAATCATATACAAATTAAATACAATATGCAGGAATCAATAAAACTCATTTAAAATATGCTTCTATAAAATTAGTCTTAAAAGTGCTTAAAGACGGTGAACTCGGTAAGCTTATTAAAAGTGATAAAATTGTACACTCTTGATTTGATTTTCAATCTGTAACAAAATATTGGTTAATGTATAATTGACAGATAGTGTCCAGTGAGTCATCTTACACACACACACACACACACACACACACACACACACACACACACACACACACACACATACATACATACATACATACATACATACATACATACATACATACATACATTTTATATATAGGTTCGACTGTAGGTCATCTTGGTGATCGTTTCATGAAATATATCCGTCTTACCAGACAAAAGAATCGTAACTATCCTGTAACTATGCATTTTACTACCAACGTTCATAGTGTATAAGATATGTCGATTTCAGGAATTTGTAAGGTTTCTGGCGATGAGAATCGATTGAGGTTGAAGGAGAAGGAAATCAGTTTCCGTTTCAGACCGCTGGAACCCCATGCAATTAATAGATTATTTACAGCATTTCCTATTGTCTAACTACGCTTATTCTATATTTCAGGCTTGTTCTATAGGGTTCTTTTTAGTGCGTGTGAATTTTAGATCTCGTTAGTCGTATAACCATCTATCTCGCGTGGTTGTCGTTCTAGTCCATAAAATTCAGATATAGTCAAGTGTTAACCTACTATGTCGTGCCTTGAATTCCTTAATAAAAATGTTTTATTCGAAAAGTCAGATTACATCCTTTAATTCGGACTATCTCACTAGTTCCTTACACATACATACATACATACATACATACATACATACATACATACATACATACATACATACATACATACATACATACATACATACACACATACATACACATACACACATACATACATACATACATACATACATACATACATACATACACACACACACACATACATACATACATACATACATACATACATACATACATACATACATACATACATACACACATACATACACTTACACACATACATACATACATACATACATACATACACACATACATACATACATACATACATACATACATACATACACACATACATACACATACATACACACATACATACATACATACATACATACATACATACATACATACATACACACACACACATACATACATACATACATACATACATACATACATACATACATACATACATACATACATACATACACACATACATACACTTACACACATACATACATACATACATACACACACATACATACATACATACATACATACATACATACATACATACATACATACATACATACACACACACATACATACATACATACATACATACATACATACATACACACACACACGCATACACACACACACATACATACATACATACATACATACATACATACATACATACATACATACATACATGTACATACATACATACATACATACAAACATACACACGCACACACACACACACATACATACATACATACATACATACATACATACATACATACATACATACATACATACATACATACATACATACACACAACTTATTATACTTTCTGACGTCATATACGTGTACGGTCCAACTCTGTTCACCAAATTTCAACCATCATACCACACTCAGAGAACGCAAGGTTGAAAGAGTAACTGAAAATAAAAAAAATCTGCTGTTCAAAAATACGCCAAACCAAGAAGACAAACCATCGTTATAAATACTTGTTATTACATTGTGGAGCAAATAACCACTTTACACTGTCACAAAGTAAGCACATTACAAAATAAAGAAATTGAATATGTAATCCCAATTGGTCTCGTAATAGAATTATCTTATCAGTGGGGAGATAAGGAATACATACGATTATTCCTTAGTTCTGGACTAGTAAACTTTTTCTATAGTTTTCTATAGTTTTTCCAGACGATTGTCTTTTTACTAAGTTTAACCAAATCTGACCTTGGTCTTTGAATGTAAATGTGATTACAACCGATATCACGATACTGCTATCTTATGAATTACATTTCCTTGGCTAATCACTAAAATACTCTTATTCTATATAAATATGAAGGACTAAATTATTAAATATTTTAAAACTGAAAGCTTCGGTGCATGCCCGTACATTTAGTTTGATTTAAGTTACTATTTGTGCCTAATATACAAACTGAGGGCAACTTAAATATATGTGTATATGCATACTATACACACTGAGGGCAACTTAAATATATGTGTATATACATAAATAATATCATAAACCATACAGTTCTGACCCAAATATTTCGAAGAGACTGAGCTCCTCTTCATCGGTCGGGTGGGTCTCCAGTTCTGTCAAACAAATCAAGCTCTTTGTTTGACAGAACTGGAGACCCACCGATGAAGAGGAGCTCAGTCTCTTCGAAATATTTGGGTCAGAACTGTATGGTTTATGATATTATTTATATATAGAACCTCAGTGTAAAGTTGTATATACATACTATACAAACTCAGGGCAACTTAAATATATGTGTATATACATAATATACAAACTTAGGGCATGGATTCTACTCAATTTCTACAAATATGGATACTCTTTACTGTTTTCTACCTTCCTGAAACGAGTTCCTTTCTGAGCCACTGACAGTAACAATATAATTCTCCCTTCGAATACATTGACAAGATATAGATTAACGTGTACAATGGCTTAGTATATATTGACATAACTAGTCTCAGTTGCCATGTTATTTCGTGGCACGTTTTATGCCATCTATTATACATCGACGTATGGACGTTTCAAAGAAGCTTTCAGACATCGATCGACGCATCCAAAATGTAAAGAATCGACACCGTCTGGAGTCTTACAATTTTCAATAAAACCACACTCGTCTCCTCAAAAAAAACATCAATTTCAGTCTGTCGCCAAATCTATCTCAATGGGATTTATGGTTCCTTGTTATTTAGTAAAACATACATTGCACCTTCAATTCTATAATAATAATAATAATAATAATAATAATAATAATAATAATAATAATAATAATAATAATAATAATAATAATAATAATAATAATAATATTTATTTTTCTATACCGTAAATCCATAAAATACTCTAAACGGTTCACAAATCTAAAAAAAAAGAAAAAAAAAAAAAAAGCACATGACACTAAAACAACACTTGATACGATACATCTTAAAAGACAGTTAAATTAAAAGCTTTGCGGAAAAGATGCGTTTTTAAACTTGTCTTAAAACAATCAACGGTATTACACATTCTAATCCCAGCCGGTAAATCGTTCCATAGCCGCGGAGCAACATAGCTGAAGGCCCGTTTGTAGACGAAAGATGACCTCGTAAACGGAACCTCAAGCAAGCCCGAATCTGAAGAACGCAGACGACGTGTAGTATTTCTGGGTGTTAAAAGATCAACAATGTACATAGGCGCAAGACCATGAAGTGCCTTAAAAACCAGTAGTAAAACTTTGAATTCAATTCTCCACTCGATTGGGAGCCAGTGAAGTGATCTTAAAACAGGAGATATTTGATCATACTTGCGGCAGCCAGACAATAGGTGAGCCGCGCTATTTTGAACGAGCTGTAGTTTCCGTAGTAAACACAAAGGAAGCCCAGGAAACAGTACATTACAATACAATAGTCTAATTTAGAAAAAATGAAAGCATGAATGAGCCTTTCAAGTGACAAACGTGGAAGAAATTTACAAATGCTAGCTATATTTCGTAAATGAAAGTATGCACTCTTGCATGTGGATGTCACATGCCGCTCCATCGTCAACTGGCAATCGAGAAGAACACCAAGATTTTTAACTACCGGCGCCGAATTCACGAGGGAGCCGCCGATTGCAACATTCACATGCCAGAGATGAGAAAGGGAATGCCTCGTACCAAAGCAGATGACCTCCGTCTTACTGTCATTCATCTTCAAACGGTGACCTAGCATCCAACACTGCACACCCCTAATACAATCAGATATCTGAGCAATGGCGGGTGCAGACTCATCAACCTCGAACGAGATGTAAATCCCCGTCTCATCCGCATATACAATTGATACGAAACATCGTGATCAGTGAGCAACTCAGCTAATGATGATGTGTATAAATTAAATAAAATGGGACCGAGTACACTCCGTTGGGAGACCCCACATTAAGATGTCGCTAAAGATGGACACTATCGTAATTTTACAAATCGGTAAAAAAATTGAAATGGATTAGTTCAGCATCGTTGCCATTCGGTCAGATTACTGTCCTTTCTTTTAACATCAGAATTATTGTCTGTTTGATAGCCATATCTCATTGTCTGTTTGATAGCCATATCTTATTGTCTGTTTGATAGCCATATCTTATTGTCTGTTTGATAGCCACATCTCATTGTCTGTTTGATAGCCATATCTTATTGTCTGTTTGATAGCCATATCTTATTGTCTGTTTGATAGCCATATCTTATTGTCTGTTTGATAGCCACATCTCATTGTCTGTTTGATAGCCATATCTTATTGTCTGTTTGATAGCCATATCTCATTGTCTGTTTGATAGCCACATCTCATTGTCTGTTTGATAGCCATATCTTATTGTCTGTTTGATAGCCACATCTCATTGTCTGTTTGATAGCCATATCTTATTGTCTGTTTGATAGCCATATCTCATTGTCTGTTTGATAGCCATATCTTATTGTCTGTTTGATAGCCACATCTCATTGTCTGTTTGATAGCCATATCTTATTGTCTGTTTGATAGCCATATCTTATTGTCTGTTTGATAGCCACATCTCATTGTCTGTTTGATAGCCATATCTTATTGTCTGTTTGATAGCCATATCTTATTGTCTGTTTGATAGCCATATCTCATTGTCTGTTTGATAGCCACATCTCATTGTCTGTTTGATAGCCACATCTTATTGTCTGTTTGATAGCCATATCTCATTGTCTGTTTGATAGCCACATCTCATTGTCTGTTTGATAGCCATATCTTATTGTCTGTTTGATGGCCATATCTTATTGTCTGTTTGATAGCCACATCTCATTGACTGTTTGATAGCCATATCTTATTGTCTGTTTGATAGCCACATCTCATTGTCTGTTTGATAGCCATATCTTATTGTCTGTTTGATAGCCACATCTCATTGTCTGTTTGATAGCCATATCTTATTGTCTGTTTGATAGCCACATCTCATTGTCTGTTTGATAGCCATATCTTATTGTCTGTTTGATAGCCACATCTCATTGTCTGTTTGATAGCCATATCTCATTGTCTGTTTGATAGCCACATCTTATTGTCTGTTTGATAGCCACATCTCATTGTCTGTTTGATAGCCATATCTTATTGTCTGTTTGATAGCCATATCTTATTGTCTGTTTGATAGCCATATCTCATTGTCTGTTTGATAGCCATATCTCATTGTCTGTTTGATAGCCATATCTCATTGTCTGTTTGATAGCCACATCTCATCGTCTGTTTGATAGCCACATCTCACTGTCTGTTTGATAGCCACATCTCATCGTCTGTTTGATAGCCACATCTTATTGTCTGTTTGATAGCCATATCTTATTGTCTGTTTGATAGCCACATCTCATTGTCTGTTTGATAGCCATATCTCATTGTCTGTTTGATAGCCATATCTCATTGTCTGTTTGATAGCCACATCTCATCGTCTGTTTGATAGCCACATCTCACTGTCTGTTTGATAGCCACATCTCATCGTCTGTTTGATAGCCACATCTTATTGTCTGTTTGATAGCCATATCTTATTGTCTGTATACATAGCCCCTATGAAAATGCATACACATTCGACATATACATTTAGTTTCTGAAGCCAGTACAGTAGACCATAACAATCGGTAACACAAATTGATCAAACCGATACTAGTACATTGAGTTCTGTTACACGAAACAAATCATTAATTGATAAAAGTAGTAAGGAATAACCTGGTTAAATAAATAAACAGCTGAAGCCACACAGGAGGGCAAAGTTTGACCAAATAGAATCAACTCATCTAGAATATCGCAGTGTAGATTATATGTCAATCAGTGAAAACATACCAGATACTGGGATGATATGGTGACTTGGTGAGCTGAAAATCTCTGACAGGTTTCATTGCTGATTATAAATATTAAATACATGTTGAATACAAAGAGTATGGTAATGTTTAGCTAACTTTTCATTACACAGATACTAGTACATGGCGTTCTGTTACAAGAAATGAGTATACTATAATTTTTCCCTGATTTTGATTGGTATGGCATGCAACTATACTTTGAGAATTGTTTTAGTGTTAGTATTCTGAATTCAACTTTCAATTTTGATCAGGAGAGGGTATTGTTATCACCTTGTCATGTGAAAATAATACCAGATAACACTCTTTTAGTTTTAGTCCCTGAATTCAGAAATTTCTAGGGGCTCAAGGGTAACCCCTTCCTGTACCTACTCTCACACTGCTCCCTTTTATTACCTTCCGTAAGGGTTGAAATGTATGTGTGTCTGAGTGTCTGTGTGTGTCTGTATCACCATTTTCTAAAATACAACTGGCTCAATTCAAACACAATTTTGTAGACTTGTTTCGTAGGGTAATGGCAAGAACAGGTTAGGTTTTGGTAAAAATCCCATGAATATTAATGAGCAATTAATGGTTTTCGGTAATTACTCTATATCTCAAGAATGCACGCTTCAAATTCATTATAACTTGATACATACATTTGCGATACCAAAGCGCACCTGTCCTGAAAATATTACTAGTTTTAATACGTTATTGGCATATTTTTGGTAGGCCACTAAAAAGGAAAAAATAGTTTCTGGTCAGGAAATGTTGTCTAAAGTGGTGCGACGATGCGATTTTTTAAAACAATTTTTTTACATTCTCAACGAATCATTGCAGTTACTGTTCTTTTTATTGGGTACTTTACAGCAAGTGTGTATGTGGAGCAGATGCCATAGGCTTGTTCATTTTTTCTATTTATTTCGCCAGAAATTGTACAAATGGTACATAACAGGAAAAAAAGAGGAGGAGGAAAAGCAAATAAGTCAATAAGTTACAATTTCTGACAAAATTACTTCCAGCTAATAATTACACTAACACTAAAAGAAAACAAAAAAAGGAAGAGTAACATATTCCTGGTGAGGACCATGGACATAGTACGCTAGGGATTAATCTAGTCCATAGTCCTAACTTAATAAAAAAACATAAATATATATACAGTTACAGCGTACACTTATCAGATGAAGTGAAGTGCGAACAATACACTATGAACTGAAAATGAAAGAAACAACAATGGAAGGCAGAAGACAGGAAAAATAAATCAAATATGTAAAATATGGTGTTTAAGATTTGTCTTGAAAGCATGGCGATTATGGGTATTCTTTAAAGTAGGGGGAAGGCAGTTCCGGTGTTTTACAGCAGCATATTTGAAAATTGAATTGGCAAAATGTATGATGTACTTTTGGTATTGGAAAATTTCTGTGAGTTGCTGATCTTGTTGTGTAATTGTGGGGTAATATTTCATTTATATAGTGGTTTAGGTTATGACAATAACGGTTAGTTTAAAGTCAAATATGAACATGCATGTATGTATGATATTAGCAGAGTTTGTGAATATCTAGGATTTTTAGTTGAGAATGTGAGTGGTAATCAGAGAATGTTATTAAGCGAACAATTTTCTTTTGTAAAAGAAGGAGAGGTTCAAGTGCAGAGGGATACCTGTTGCCCCAAATTTCAATACAATAATTTAAATGTGGTAGGATTAGGGCATTATACAAGAGAACAAGTGTTGATTTTGGAATGTAATGGTGAATTTTTGACATGAGACCAACCTTAGGGCTTATGGCACATTTAACTTTCTTTATATGTGATTTCCATGTTAAAGCTGGTTCAATTGATACACCAAGATATGCAGCAGAGGTTACGGCGTCAACGGGTGGGTTTCCAATTCTTAAATGTCCCTCTGCAGCTGTATATGTGCAATTCTTTTAGGGGTTTTAAAAATCATATAATTTGTTTTATCGATGTCAATTGTTAGTTTGTTGGAATTGCACCACATGTTTTCTTTGTTAAAATGTACATTCAGATCATTAAGATTAATGTGGTTAGTTTCCATGGATTTAAAAAGGTTAGTATCATCAGCAAACAGGCGGAATTTGAAGGCGTCAGTGGATTTGTTAATATCGTTAATGTAAAGAAGAACCATATTTAAACTGAATGCCTCCCGTAAGGGAACCACTAATTATGCAAATAACACATTAAACTAAAACAAAAACTATGCTAACAGGCTTTTTTGGACAAGCGTGCTTTCTTAGGTTAATGTATGTGCCAAATTATACGGGATTTGAAGAGTGCATGATACTGCTTAATTACTGAATATCGTTCATTACTCATTAAAGGTAAAAGTTGTAGCAAAAAACTTCATAGAACAGGTGCGTATAATTATGGATGATATATGTACCATATGATATTATATAAAATTTGAAGTTTGCATTTTTAAGATACAGCCTAGTTACCTAAAATCGTTAATTATGCATTTTTTTCATTAAAACTGTAAGCTATATCAACAAATTTATAGGATTTATCAGGTTTGTTATGGTTAAGGTAAGTACTAAATGATATTGAAATTCAATTATGCATTCTTATGATATATCTTAATCACCGAAAATAATTAATCATGCAAATTGGTTATTAACACTGTAAACAACCTTATAGGGCATATAAAGTTTGTTATGTTTAACATATGTACTAAATTGTAGTGAAATTGAAGTATGCAGTCTTCAGATATAGCCTAATTACAGAAACTCATTAATTATGCAAATTATTCATTAACACTGTAAGGTACATCAACTAACTTTATAGGACATACACAATTTGTTATGGTTAGTGTATGTACTGAATTGTATTGAAATTGATGTATGCAGTCGGAAGATATAGCCTTATTACCAAAAATAATTAATTATGCAAATTATTCATTAACACTGAAAGGTACATCAACAAGCTTTACAGGACATATGCGATTGTTATGGTAAACATGTGTACTGAATTATATTAAAACTGAAGTATGCAGTCTTAAGATATAGCCTTATATATTACCGACAATCATTAATTATGCAAATTATTCATTAACACTGTAAACAAACTTGATAGGACATATGTGTTTTCTTATGGTTAACGTATGTACAAAATTATATTGAATTTGAAGTATGCATTCTTAAGATATAGCCTAATTAGTTGATTTCATATTGTACGATGTGCAATCTCCATGCCAAGGGCGCTATCTATGATATAATCATGAGGCAGCCGGTCACAAATGAATCTACCCAGCTGTGCGAGCTTTGGGGCTTTGGCCTAGTTATGATATTAAATGTATGGACTTCATTGAAGTACAGGAGCGTGGCTCATGATTTTGTTTAGTTGAAAACAAGGTGACCCCCCCCCCTTTATTCACTTCGGAAAAATGATGATCCCCCTTCTTTGAGTTCCAAATTAAGGTGCCCCCCCCCTCTGATTTGCCGCCCCCCCCCCGGCCGTAAAAAATATTCGCTCCCTTACGACAATATCCATCCCAAATTTATTATCGACGTTGTTTCCATTATCTCCCATCCACTAACACACATTATCAACTGCTCTCTTTCTCTTGGTATTTTCCCTGATTCCCTTAAATTTGTCCAAATAACCCATATTTACAAAAAAGGATCAGCCCTAGATGTTAGTAATTACAGGCCAATTTCGATTCTATCTGCATTCAGCAAAATATTTGAATCCGTTGTAAATGACCAAATAGTTAAGTTTCTCGATAAATACAATATACTTTTGAACACACAGTATGGTTTCAGAAAGAAGTTTAGTACAGAACTCGCCCTTGCAGACCTAATCTCAGATATCACAGACAAAATGGACAAAGTCTTATAACTTTTGGCATCTTCATCGATCTGAAAAAAAGCTTTTGATACAATCGACCACCATATCCTTGTTCAAAGATTTTCATACTACGGCATTCGAGGTGTCCCACTCCTTTGGTTCCATAGTTATCTCGAAAAACGTCCCGAATAACCTGTAAAATAGATTGTAAAAAACTTTGTACGCATCGTTTGGATTTGTACAATCAAATACAACCTGCCAGGAAATATTGTTCATGTCAGAAGGAAAGTCCTCACGATTGTAATGTGAAAAATCAGATTTGTAAAAAGTGGTATTGTGCTTGAAGATATGGTGAAAGTTATTAATAATGGCAAAGATGGGATAATTGCGTCGCTAATGTCGCTACGTATGTTTCCACAGTCAATGAAATGGTCTGTAACATTTGTGATTATGTGGTCAATAATTGTGTTTGTATTAGATGTGATTCTAGTTGGGGTGTTGATAATCTGGTGGAAGTTATAGCTATTCAGAAGATTAATGTACTTAGAGCTAGCTGGAGTATCTACACTTACATCGATATTAAGATCACCTAATGTTATACAATTTCTGTGCTTAGCGGACATGTGGTTGAGACAGACTTCAAGACTGTCGATGAACTCTTGAATTGAAGTATTCGGTTTTCTGTAAATTACACCGATAACTAACTTTTTGTTCTCAAGGTATATGTCAACGAAAATTGATTCACTGTGACAAATTTCAATTGTGTTAATGCGTGTGAAAGTGATCAGTTCTGCAGTGTCTTCACTGGTGGCAATTAATGTAGGGAGAGTTACTTTTGTGTTTCCCTTCCATCTGCAGACAGAACTGGCTGGACAAACATGAAAAAAGAAATTAACACGGGAAGGGGGGTATTTAATTTATGGGCGCTGACCAGAAACAATTCTCTCTCTTTTTTGGCTTTTAAAACTCTTTCTACGGTGAGTGCTATGCTACAACGTTCTATAAAGCTTCACATTACATGCTGTGGTTGGCCAGGAGATCACTAACAGCAATGGGCAAATAACAATCAATGAGAAAATATAACTTATTGCATATGTTCTGTACCCACCCCCACCTGTTTCCAATTTTACTAGCTACTTTGGGATTAAGCTGCATTCATTGTTACTTCTTCCTTTTGAAATAAGCTACATCCATCATGTTATGAAGAAATCCAATGTCAAATAAAAGTTTGGTTTTTGTTTGTTTGTTTGTTTGTTTGTTTGTTTGTTTGTTTGTATGTATGTATGTATGTATGCATGTGTGTATGTATGTATGTATGTATGTATGTATGTATGTATGTATGTATGTATGTATGTGTGTGCATGTGTGTATGTATGTATGTATGTATGTATGTATGTATGTATGTGTGGATGGATGAATGGATGGATGGATGTGTGTATGTGCCATGGTATTTTGAATATTGTACTCTTAGTGGTGATATTTCCATATTGTACTCTTAAGTGGTGTTATTTTTAATCATATTGTACTTTTAGTGATGGTATTTTCAATATTGTACTCTTAGTGGTGGTAATTTTAATATTGTGCTGTTAGTGGTGGTAATCTCAATATTGTACTCTTAGTGGTGGTACTTTTAATACTGTACTCTTAGTGGTGGTATTGTAATATTGTACGCATAGTGGTGGTATTCTCAATATCGTTCTCTTAGTGGTGGTATTTCATATAATGTACTCTTAGTGGTGGTACTTTTAATATTGTATTCTTAGTGGTGGTATTCTCAATATCGTTCTCTTAGTGGTGGTATTTCATATAATGTACTCTTAGTGGTGGTACTTTTAATATTGTACTCTTAGTGGTGGTATTTGTACCACCCGTAAGGGTACGGGAGGTATTACCAGATTTAAACCGAATGCCTCCCGTAAGGGAATCATTAATACAATGCGTATTTATATTGAATAAACGTTATAACAGGAAATTTGCAAGTTGTCAAATTACGGTCGATACTTATGACTGAGGCTATGTTGTGTCTGTATTCAACTTTGTCTGGCCACCAAGGTGCATTCCGATGCTTGAAACAAAACAAAAGTTTTAGGTCATATTTAATTATCTGTTCCAAATTTGGTGTCGCTACCTTATGTGATCTATATTTGGTACAGATTTCAATATGACCTAAGTTAATGATTGTGCGTACATACGTATGTCTGTGTTGAATTTGCCGTGGCTGGCTAGTTGGTTCTTTTAGCGCACAACAACACGAAATTTTGAAGACTAAAATGTTAGTTTATATCCATTGTCTGTGCCAAATTGGCGGTCTTTACCTTATGTGGTCCATAAATTGTACGGATTTCAATTTGACATGTAGTTAGAAAATTACCGACACTGGGATGTAACACCGTGTGAATACACTGTGCACTATTTACATTGCAATGGCCTTGAATGTATTTGTAAGGTATCTGTGATAGCATCCATAAGAGGTCGTAAAATATTATACTCGCAAATCTAACTTCTACTGATTGGATTTTTCTTTCATATGACTACACATACAATATACACTAACTGATCTATATTTAGTTTTTCTGTGGAGAATATGTTTATTATGGGTGGTTGTTTTTCTTCTTCTTTTTTTTTAATATCTGGTTTTGTGTCTTGAGTGTCTTGGCAACAGAGCCGCCCACAGTATACATTCCTGAAAAAGAGAAAGAGCAAAACTTACACCAAACTGCCAAAGAGTGTGTGGAGTGATGATATGTTATTATCTCTCGAACTAGATGATACAGTTAGACATGAGTTTCGATGTCATTATTGCCCTGATTGGCATGCATAGAGTCGACGTTTTCGGAATTCCCGCCCAATAGGAAACTTCACAAACATATGCAATCAGGATTTGTATAGGTGTTTTTAGATATAATTCTTGATCATTGGTATTGCTAGTAAATATACAAAAATAATATTTTGGTTAATAGGATTCTGGGCTAAAATCGAGCTCTAATTAATGGTACAGTGTACTAGCGAGGTTGGCGGCCATATTGATTATTGCAAGTGTGAACTAAAGTGATTTCAATCGGCAGTTTTTCATGGAATTATACCTTGAAACGACCAAAATCAAACAAAAACAAGAAATATACAATGCAAAAATTCAAAAAATCCTAATTTTGAAACATAGTGGCCATGATTCTGTAATTCGTACAGACATGGAACGGATCATGTAAAAGTCACAAAAACACTCTATTCACGTTCAAATTTTACTAAACAACATACCTACCTTCATTAAAACAGCATTCGATAACCTAAACTGCTGTACCGACTGCCAAAATCCTCTATTTCTCGAGCGAAAAAAAACACATCAAGCTCTCCAACGTTCACTGCATTGTAGTGATAGTATCTCGGATATGAAGGGAAATCTCATTAACATATTAAAATTTGTACACTAGTTCACGCCTGTGAGGACAGTCTTCTGATTTCCCCGAGGGTTATTTCTTATGCAAATTATTCACTAAATCTTTAAGCGAAATCAACAAATTTTATAGGACATATGCACTTTGTTATGTTTTTAACGTATGTGCTAAATTATATTGAAATTGAAGAATGTAGTCTAAATACGAAAATCATTACTTATGCAAATTATTCATTAACACTGCAAAGTTCATCAACACACTTTATAGGATGTTTGCGTCTTCTAATGGTTAACGCATGTAGTAAATTGAAGTGTGCATTCTTAAGATATGGCCTAATAACCTCAAATAATTAATTATGCAAATTATTCATTAACACTGTAAGGTATTTCAGCAAATGTTAATAGGACAAATGCACTTTGTTATGTTTAACGAATAGTCTAATTTATATTACTTGGCAGATACACTAACCTAAGAAAGCACACTTGTACAAAATAAGCCAGTTAGCATAGTATTAGTTTTATTTTAGTTTTAATGAGTGATTCCCTTATGGGAGGCATGCAGTTTAAATCTGGTCAATATTGTACTTAGTAGTGGTATTTTTAATATTGTACTCTTAGTGGTGGTATTTTTAATATTGTACTCTTAGTGGTGGTATTTTTAATATTGTACTCTTAGTGGTGGTATTTTTAATATTGTACTCTTAGTGGTGGTATTTTTAATATTGTACTCTTAGTAGTGGTATTTTTAATATCATACTCTTAGTGGTGGTATTTTTAATATTGTACTCTCAGTGGTGGTATTTTTAATATTGTACTCTTAGTGGTGGTATTTTTAATATTGTACTCTTAGTGGTGGTATTTTTAATATTGTACTCTTAGTGGTGGTATTTTTAATATTGTACTCTTAGTAGTGGTATTTTTAATATCATACTCTTAGTGGTGGTATTTTTAATATTGTACTCTCAGTGGTGGTATTTTTAATATTGTACTCTTAGTAGTGGTATATTCAATATTGTACTCTCAGTGGTGGTATTTTTAATATTGTACTCTCAGTGGTGGTATTTTTAATATTGTACGCTTAGTAGTGGTATATTTAATATTGTACTCTCAGTGGTGGTATTTTTAATATTGTACTCTCAGTGGTGGTACTTTTAATATTGTACTCTTAGTAGTGGTATTTTTAATATTGTACTCTCAGTGGTGGTATTTTTAATATTGTACTCTCAGTGGTGGTATTTTTAATATTGTACTCTCAGTGGTGGTACTTTTAATATTGTACTCTTAGTAGTGGTATTTTTAATATTGTACTCTTAGTAGTGGTATTTTTAATATTGTACTCTTAGTAGTGGTATATTTAATATTATACTCTTAGTGGTGGTATATTTAATATTGTACTCATAGTAGTGGTATTCATAATATACTCTTAGTAGTGGTATATTCAATATTGTACTCTTAGTGGTGGTATTTTTAATATTGTACTCTTAGTAGTGGTATTTTTAATATTGTACTCTTAGTGGTGGTATTTTTAATATTGTACTCTTAGTAGTGGTATATTCAATATTGTACTCTTAGTAGTGGTATTTTTAATATTGTACTCTTAGTGGTGGTATTTTTAATATTGTACTCTCAGTGGTGGTATTTTTAATATTGTACTCTTAGTAGTGGTATTTTTAATATTGTACTCTTAGTGGTGGTATTTTTAATATTGTACTCTTAGTAGTGGTATATTCAATATTGTACTCTTAGTAGTGGTATATTTAATATTGTACTCTCAGTGGTGGTACTTTTAATATTGTACTCTTAGTAGTGGTATTTTTAATATTGTACTCTTAGTAGTGGTATATTTAATATTGTACTCTCAGTGGTGGTACTTTTAATATTGTACTCTTAGTAGTGGTATTTTTAATATTGTACTCTTAGTAGTGGTATATTCAATATTGTACTCTTAGTAGTGGTATATTCAAAATTGTACTCTTAGTAGTGGTATATTCAATATTGTACTCTTAGTGGTGGTATTTTTAATATTGTACTCTTAGTAGTGGTATTTTTAATATTGTACTCTCAGTGGTGGTATTTTTAATATTGTACTCTTAGTAGTGGTATATTCAATATTGTACTCTTAGTAGTGGTATTTTTAATATTGTACTCTTAGTAGTGGTATTTTTAATATTGTACTCTTAGTGGTGGTATTTTTAATATTGTACTCTCAGTGGTGGTATTTTTAATATTGTACTCTTAGTAGTGGTATATTCAATATTGTACTCTTAGTAGTGGTATATTCAATATTGTACTCTTAGTAGTGGTATATTCAATATTGTACTCTTAGTAGTGGTATATTCAATATTGTACTCTTAGTGGTGGTATTTTTAATATTGTACTCTTAGTGGTGGTATTTTTAATATTGTACTCTTAGTAGTGGTATTTTTAATATTGTACTCTTAGTGGTGGTATATTCAATATTGTACTCTTAGTGGTGGTATATTCAATATTGTACTCTCAGTGGTGGTATTTTTAATATTGTACTCTTAGTGGTGGTATTTTTAATATTGTACTCTTAGTGGTGGTATATTCAATATTGTACTCTCATTGGTGGTATTTTTAATATTGTACTCTTAGTGGTGGTATTTTTAATATTGTACTCTTAGTAGTGGTATTTTTAATATTGTACTCTTAGTGGTGGTATTTTTAATATTGTACTCTTAGTAGTGGTATATTCAATATTGTACTCTTAGTGGTGGTATATTCAATATTGTACTCTTAGTGGTGGTATTTTTAATATTGTACTCTTAGTAGTGGTATTTTTAATATTGTACTCTTAGTGGTGGTATTTTTAATATTGTACTCTTAGTAGTGGTATATTCAATATTGTACTCTTAGTGGTGGTATATTCAATATTGTACTCTCAGTGGTGGTATTTTTAATATTGTACTCTTAGTGGTGGTATTTTTAATATTGTACTCTCAGTGGTGGTATTTTTAATATTGTACTCTTAGTAGTGGTATATTCAATATCGTACTCTTAGTAGTGGTATTCTTAATATACTCTTAGTAGTGGTATATTCAATATTGTACTCTTAGTGGTGGTATTTTTAATATTGTACTCTTAGTGGTGGTATTTTTAATATTGTACTCTCAGTGGTGGTATTTTTAATATTGTACTCTTAGTGGTGGTATTTTTAATATTGTACTCTCAGTGGTGGTATTTTTAATATTGTACTCTCAGTGGTGGTATTTTTAATATTGTACTCTTAGTAGTGGTATATTCAATATTGTACTCTCAGTGGTGGTATTTTTAATATTGTACTCTCAGTGGTGGTATTCTTAATATACTCTTAGTGGTGGTATATTCAATATTGTACTCTTAGTGGTGGTACTTTTAATATTGTACTCTTAGTAGTGGTATATTTAATATTGTACTCTTAGTAGTGGTATATTCAATATTGTACTCTCAGTGGTGGTATATTTAATATTGTACTCTTAGTGGTGGTATATTCAATATTGTACTCTTAGTAGTGGTATATTCAATATTGTACTCTCAGTGGTGGTATTTTTAATATTGTACTCTTAGTGGTGGTATTTTTAATATTGTACTCTTAGTAGTGGTATTTTTAATATTGTACTCTTAGTGGTGGTATTTTTAATATTGTACTCTTAGTGGTGGTATATTCAATATTGTACTCTTAGTGGTGGTATATTCAATATTGTACTCTCAGTGGTGGTATTTTTAATATTGTACTCTTAGTGGTGGTATTTTTAATATTGTACTCTCAGTGGTGGTATTTTTAATATTGTACTCTTAGTGGTGGTATTTTTAATATTGTACTCTCAGTGGTGGTATTTTTAATATTGTACTCTTAGTAGTGGTATATTCAATATCGTACTCTTAGTAGTGGTATTCTTAATATACTCTTAGTAGTGGTATATTCAATATTGTACTCTTAGTGGTGGTATTTTTAATATTGTACTCTCAGTGGTGGTATTTTTAATATTGTACTCTTAGTGGTGGTATTTTTAATATTGTACTCTCAGTGGTGGTATTTTTAATATTGTACTCTCAGTGGTGGTATTTTTAATATTGTACTCTTAGTAGTGGTATATTCAATATTGTACTCTCAGTGGTGGTATTTTTAATATTGTACTCTCAGTGGTGGTATTTTTAATATTGTACTCTTAGTAGTGGTATATTCAATATTGTACTCTGTGGTGGTATTTTTAATATTGTACTCTTAGTAGTGGTATATTCAATATTGTACTCTCAGTGGTGGTATTTTTAATATTGTACTCTTAGTAGTGGTATATTCAATATTGTACTCCTAGTAGTGGTATTTTTAATATTGTACTCTCAGTGGTGGTATTTTTAATATTGTACTCTTAGTAGTGGTATTTTTAATATTGTACTCTTATTAGTGGTATATTCAATATTGTACTCTTAGTAGTGGTATTTTTAATATTGTACTCTCAGTGGTGGTATTTTTAATATTGTACTCTCAGTGGTGGTATTTTTAATATTGTACTCTTAGTGGTGGTATATTCAATATTGTACTCTCAGTGGTGGTATTTTTAATATTGTACTCTCAGTGGTGGTATTTTTAATATTGTACTCTTAGTAGTGGTATATTTAATATTGTACTCTTAGTAGTGGTATTTTTAATATTGTACTCTCAGTGGTGGTATTTTTAATATTGTACTCTCAGTGGTGGTATTTTTAATATTGTACTCTTAGTAGTGGTATTTTTAATATTGTACTCTCAGTGGTGGTATTTTTAATATTGTACTCTTAGTAGTGGTATATTCAATATTGTACTCTCAGTGGTGGTATTTTTAATATTGTACTCTTAGTAGTGGTATATTCAATATTGTACTCTCAGTGGTGGTATTTTTAATATTGTACTCTTAGTAGTGGTATATTCAATATTGTACTCTCAGTGGTGGTATTTTTAATATTGTACTCTTAGTAGTGGTATTTTTAATATTGTACTCTCAGTAGTGGTATATTCAATATTGTACTCTCAGTGGTGGTATTTTTAATATTGTACTCTTAGTAGTGGTATTTTTAATATTGTACTCTCAGTAGTGGTATATTTAATATTGTACTCTCAGTAGTGGTATTTTTAATATTGTACTCTTAGTAGTGGTATTTTTAATATTGTACTCTTAGTAGTGGTATTTTTAATATTGTACTCTTAGTAGTGGTATATTCAATATTGTACTCTCAGTGGTGGTATTTTTAATATTGTACTCTTAGTAGTGGTATTTTTAATATTGTACTCTCAGTGGTGGTATTTTTAATATTGTACTCTTAGTAGTGGTATATTCAATATTGTACTCTCAGTGGTGGTATTTTTAATATTGTACTCTTAGTAGTGGTATATTCAATATTGTACTCTCAGTGGTGGTATTTTTAATATTGTACTCTTAGTAGTGGTATATTCAATATTGTACTCTCAGTGGTGGTATTTTTAATATTGTACTCTTAGTAGTGGTATTTTTAATATTGTACTCTCAGTGGTGGTATTTTTAATATTGTACTCTTAGTAGTGGTATATTCAATATTGTACTCTCAGTGGTGGTATTTTTAATATTGTACTCTTAGTAGTGGTATTTTTAATATTGTACTCTCAGTAGTGGTATATTCAATATTGTACTCTCAGTGGTGGTATTTTTAATATTGTACTCTTAGTAGTGGTATTTTTAATATTGTACTCTCAGTAGTGGTATATTTAATATTGTACTCTCAGTAGTGGTATTTTTAATATTGTACTCTTAGTAGTGGTATTTTTAATATTGTACTCTTAGTAGTGGTATTTTTAATATTGTACTCTTAGTAGTGGTATATTCAATATTGTACTCTCAGTGGTGGTATTTTTAATATTGTACTCTTAGTAGTGGTATTTTTAATATTGTACTCTCAGTGGTGGTATTTTTAATATTGTACTCTTAGTAGTGGTATATTCAATATTGTACTCTCAGTGGTGGTATTTTTAATATTGTACTCTTAGTAGTGGTATATTCAATATTGTACTCTCAGTGGTGGTATTTTTAATATTGTACTCTTAGTAGTGGTATATTCAATATTGTACTCTCAGTGGTGGTATTTTTAATATTGTACTCTTAGTAGTGGTATTTTTAATATTGTACTCTTAGTAGTGGTATTTTTAATATTGTACTCTTAGTGGTGGTATATTCAATATTGTACTCTTAGTGGTGGTATATTCAATATTGTACTCTTAGTAGTGGTATTTTTAATATTGTACTCTTAGTAGTGGTATTTTTAATATTGTACTCTTAGTGGTGGTATTTTTAATATTGTACTCTTAGTGGTGGTATATTCAATATTGTACTCTTAGTAGTGGTATATTCAATATCGTACTCTTAGTAGTGGTATATTCAATATTGTACTCTTAGTGGTGGTATTTTTAATATTGTACTCTTAGTAGTGGTATATTCAATATTGTACTCTTAGTAGTGGTATTTTTAATATTGTACTCTCAGTGGTGGTATATTCAATATTGTACTCTCAGTGGTGGTATTTTTAATATTGTACTCTTAGTAGTGGTATATTCAATATTGTACTC
Source organism: Glandiceps talaboti (assembly GCF_964340395.1). Classification (NCBI taxonomy): domain Eukaryota; kingdom Metazoa; phylum Hemichordata; class Enteropneusta; family Spengelidae; genus Glandiceps; species Glandiceps talaboti. The sequence goes on along the minus strand of NC_135565.1, from coordinate 1,235,107 downwards.
TTAGTAGTGGTATTTTTAATATTGTACTCTCAGTGGTGGTATTTTTAATATTGTACTCTCAGTGGTGGTATATTCAATATTGTACTCTCAGTGGTGGTATTTTTAATATTGTACTCTTAGTAGTGGTATATTCAATATTGTACTCTCAGTGGTGGTATTTTTAATATTGTACTCTTAGTAGTGGTATTTTTAATATTGTACTCTCAGTAGTGGTATATTCAATATTGTACTCTCAGTGGTGGTATTTTTAATATTGTACTCTTAGTAGTGGTATATTCAATATTGTACTCTCAGTGGTGGTATTTTTAATATTGTACTCTTAGTAGTGGTATTTTTAATATTGTACTCTTAGTAGTGGTATTTTTAATATTGTACTCTTAGTGGTGGTATATTCAATATTGTACTCTTAGTGGTGGTATATTCAATATTGTACTCTTAGTAGTGGTATTTTTAATATTGTACTCTTAGTAGTGGTATTTTTAATATTGTACTCTTAGTGGTGGTATTTTTAATATTGTACTCTTAGTGGTGGTATATTCAATATTGTACTCTTAGTAGTGGTATATTCAATATCGTACTCTTAGTAGTGGTATATTCAATATTGTACTCTTAGTGGTGGTATTTTTAATATTGTACTCTTAGTAGTGGTATATTCAATATTGTACTCTTAGTAGTGGTATTTTTAATATTGTACTCTCAGTGGTGGTATATTCAATATTGTACTCTCAGTGGTGGTATTTTTAATATTGTACTCTTAGTAGTGGTATATTCAATATTGTACTCTTAGTAGTGGTATTTTTAATATTGTACTCTCAGTGGTGGTATTTTTAATATTGTACTCTCAGTGGTGGTATATTCAATATTGTACTCTCAGTGGTGGTATTTTTAATATTGTACTCTTAGTAGTGGTATATTCAATATTGTACTCTCAGTGGTGGTATTTTTAATATTGTACTCTTAGTAGTGGTATTTTTAATATTGTACTCTCAGTAGTGGTATATTCAATATTGTACTCTCAGTGGTGGTATTTTTAATATTGTACTCTTAGTAGTGGTATTTTTAATATTGTACTCTCAGTAGTGGTATATTTAATATTGTACTCTCAGTAGTGGTATTTTTAATATTGTACTCTTAGTAGTGGTATTTTTAATATTGTACTCTTAGTAGTGGTATTTTTAATATTGTACTCTTAGTAGTGGTATATTCAATATTGTACTCTCAGTGGTGGTATTTTTAATATTGTACTCTTAGTAGTGGTATTTTTAATATTGTACTCTCAGTGGTGGTATTTTTAATATTGTACTCTTAGTAGTGGTATTTTTAATATTGTACTCTTAGTAGTGGTATTTTTAATATTGTACTCTCAGTGGTGGTATTTTTAATATTGTACTCTTAGTAGTGGTATATTCAATATTGTACTCTCAGTGGTGGTATTTTTAATATTGTACTCTTAGTAGTGGTATATTCAATATTGTACTCTCAGTGGTGGTATTTTTAATATTGTACTCTTAGTAGTGGTATATTCAATATTGTACTCTCAGTGGTGGTATTTTTAATATTGTACTCTTAGTAGTGGTATTTTTAATATTGTACTCTTAGTAGTGGTATTTTTAATATTGTACTCTTAGTAGTGGTATATTCAATATTGTACTCTTAGTGGTGGTATATTCAATATCGTACTCTTAGTAGTGGTATATTCAATATTGTACTCTTAGTGGTGGTATTTTTAATATTGTACTCTTAGTAGTGGTATATTCAATATTGTACTCTTAGTAGTGGTATTTTTAATATTGTACTCTCAGTGGTGGTATATTCAATATTGTACTCTCAGTGGTGGTATTTTTAATATTGTACTCTTAGTAGTGGTATATTCAATATTGTACTCTTAGTAGTGGTATTTTTAATATTGTACTCTCAGTGGTGGTATTTTTAATATTGTACTCTCAGTGGTGGTATATTCAATATTGTACTCTCAGTGGTGGTATTTTTAATATTGTACTCTTAGTAGTGGTATTTTTAATATTGTACTCTCAGAGGTGGTATATTCAATATTGTACTCTTAGTGGTGGTATTTTTAATATTGTACTCTTAGTAGTGGTATATTCAATATTGTACTCTTAGTAGTGGTATTTTTAATATTGTACTCTCAGTGGTGGTATATTCAATATTGTACTCTCAGTGGTGGTATATTCAATATTGTACTCTCAGTGGTGGTATATTCAATATTGTACTCTCAGTGGTGGTATATTCAATATTGTACTCTTAGTGGTGGTATATTCAATATTGTACTCTTAGTAGTGGTATTTTTAATATTGTACTCTTAGTGGTGGTATTTTTAATATTGTACTCTTAGTGGTGGTATATTCAATATTGTACTCTTAGTGGTGGTATATTCAATATTGTACTCTTAGTGGTGGTATATTCAATATTGTACTCTTAGTGGTGGTATATTCAATATTGTACTCTTAGTAGTGGTATATTCAATATTGTACTCTTAGTAGTGGTATATTCAATATTGTACTCTTAGTAGTGGTATATTCAATATTGTACTCTTAGTAGTGGTATTTTTAATATTGTACTCTCAGTGGTGGTATTTTTAATATTGTACTCTTAGTAGTGGTATATTCAATATCGTACTCTTAGTAGTGGTATATTCAATATTGTACTCTTAGTAGTGGTATTTTTAATATTGTACTCTTAGTAGTGGTATATTCAATATTGTACTCTTAGTAGTGGTATTTTTAATATTGTACTCTCAGTGGTGGTATTTTTAATATTGTACTCTTAGTAGTGGTATATTCAATATCGTACTCTTAGTAGTGGTATTTTTAATATTGTACTCTTAGTGGTGGTATTTTTAATATTGTACTCTTAGTAGTGGTATATTCAATATCGTACTCTTAGTGGTGGTATTCTTAATATACTCTTAGTAGTGGTATATTCAATATTGTACTCTTAGTAGTGGTATATTCAATATTGTACTCTTAGTGGTGGTATATTCAATATTGTACTCTTAGTGGTGGTATATTCAATATCGTACTCTTAGTAGTGGTATTCTTAATATACTCTTAGTAGTGGTATATTCAATATTGTACTCTTAGTAGTGGTATATTCAATATTGTACTCTTAGTAGTGGTATATTCAATATTGTACTCTTAGTAGTGGTATTTTTAATATTGTACTCTTAGTGGTGGTATTTTTAATATTGTACTCTCAGTGGTGGTATTTTTAATATTGTACTCTTAGTAGTGGTATTTTTAATATTGTACTCTTAGTGGTGGTATTTTTAATATTGTACTCTTAGTAGTGGTATATTCAATATTGTACTCTTAGTAGTGGTATATTTAATATTGTACTCTCAGTGGTGGTACTTTTAATATTGTACTCTTAGTAGTGGTATTTTTAATATTGTACTCTTAGTAGTGGTATATTTAATATTGTACTCTCAGTGGTGGTACTTTTAATATTGTACTCTTAGTAGTGGTATTTTTAATATTGTACTCTTAGTAGTGGTATATTCAATATTGTACTCTTAGTAGTGGTATATTCAATATTGTACTCTCAGTGGTGGTATTTTTAATATTGTACTCTTAGTAGTGGTATTTTTAATATTGTACTCTTAGTAGTGGTATATTTAATATTGTACTCTCAGTGGTGGTATTTTTAATATTGTACTCTTAGTAGTGGTATTTTTAATATTGTACTCTTAGTAGTGGTATATTCAATATTGTACTCTTAGTGGTGGTATATTCAATATTGTACTCTTAGTAGTGGTATATTCAATATTGTACTCTTAGTGGTGGTATTTTTAATATTGTACTCTTAGTAGTGGTATTCTTAATATACTCTTAGTGGTGGTATATTCAATATTGTACTCTTAGTAGTGGTATTCTTAATATTGTACTCTTAGTAGTGGTATTTTTAATATTGTACTCTTAGTGGTGGTATTTTTAATATTGTACTCTTAGTAGTGGTATATTCAATATTGTACTCTTAGTAGTGGTATTTTTAATATTGTACTCTTAGTAGTGGTATATTCAATATTGTACTCTTAGTAGTGGTATATTCAATATTGTACTCTTAGTGGTGGTATATTCAATATTGTACTCTTAGTGGTGGTATATTCAATATTGTACTCTTAGTAGTGGTATATTCAATATTGTACTCTTAGTAGTGGTATTTTTAATATTGTACTCTTAGTAGTGGTATATTCAATATTGTACTCTTAGTAGTGGTATATTCAATATTGTACTCTTAGTAGTGGTATTTTTAATATTGTACTCTCAGTGGTGGTATTTTTAATATTGTACTCTTAGTAGTGGTATATTCAATATCGTACTCTTAGTAGTGGTATATTCAATATTGTACTCTTAGTAGTGGTATTTTTAATATTGTACTCTTAGTAGTGGTATATTCAATATTGTACTCTTAGTAGTGGTATTTTTAATATTGTACTCTCAGTGGTGGTATTTTTAATATTGTACTCTTAGTAGTGGTATATTCAATATCGTACTCTTAGTAGTGGTATTTTTAATATTGTACTCTTAGTGGTGGTATTTTTAATATTGTACTCTTAGTAGTGGTATATTCAATATCGTACTCTTAGTGGTGGTATTCTTAATATACTCTTAGTAGTGGTATATTCAATATTGTACTCTTAGTAGTGGTATATTCAATATTGTACTCTTAGTGGTGGTATATTCAATATTGTACTCTTAGTGGTGGTATATTCAATATCGTACTCTTAGTAGTGGTATTCTTAATATACTCTTAGTAGTGGTATATTCAATATTGTACTCTTAGTAGTGGTACATTCAATATTGTACTCTTAGTAGTGGTATTTTTAATATTGTACTCTTAGTGGTGGTATTTTTAATATTGTACTCTCAGTGGTGGTATTTTTAATATTGTACTCTTAGTAGTGGTATTTTTAATATTGTACTCTTAGTGGTGGTATTTTTAATATTGTACTCTTAGTAGTGGTATATTCAATATTGTACTCTTAGTAGTGGTATATTTAATATTGTACTCTCAGTGGTGGTACTTTTAATATTGTACTCTTAGTAGTGGTATTTTTAATATTGTACTCTTAGTAGTGGTATATTTAATATTGTACTCTCAGTGGTGGTACTTTTAATATTGTACTCTTAGTAGTGGTATTTTTAATATTGTACTCTTAGTAGTGGTATATTCAATATTGTACTCTTAGTAGTGGTATATTCAATATTGTACTCTCAGTGGTGGTATTTTTAATATTGTACTCTTAGTAGTGGTATTTTTAATATTGTACTCTTAGTAGTGGTATATTTAATATTGTACTCTCAGTGGTGGTATTTTTAATATTGTACTCTTAGTAGTGGTATTTTTAATATTGTACTCTTAGTAGTGGTATATTCAATATTGTACTCTTAGTGGTGGTATATTCAATATTGTACTCTTAGTAGTGGTATATTCAATATTGTACTCTTAGTGGTGGTATTTTTAATATTGTACTCTTAGTAGTGGTATTCTTAATATACTCTTAGTGGTGGTATATTCAATATTGTACTCTTAGTAGTGGTATTCTTAATATTGTACTCTTAGTAGTGGTATTTTTAATATTGTACTCTTAGTGGTGGTATTTTTAATATTGTACTCTTAGTAGTGGTATATTCAATATTGTACTCTTAGTAGTGGTATATTCAATATTGTACTCTTAGTAGTGGTATATTCAATATTGTACTCTTAGTAGTGGTATATTCAATATTGTACTCTTAGTGGTGGTATTTTTAATATTGTACTCTCAGTGGTGGTATATTCAATATTGTACTCTTAGTAGTGGTATATTCAATATTGTACTCTTAGTAGTGGTATATTCAATATTGTACTCTTAGTAGTGGTATATTCAATATTGTACTCTTAGTAGTGGTATATTCAATATTGTACTCTTAGTGGTGGTATTTTTAATATTGTACTCTTAGTAGTGGTATTCTTAATATACTCTTAGTGGTGGTATATTCAATATTGTACTCTTAGTAGTGGTATTTTTAATATTGTACCCTTAGTAGTGGTATTTTTAATATTGTACTCTTAGTGGTGGTATATTCAATATTGTACTCTTAGTAGTGGTATATTCAATATTGTACTCTTAGTAGTGGTATATTTAATATTGTACTCTTAGTAGTGGTATATTCAATATTGTACTCTTAGTGGTGGTATATTCAATATTGTACTCTTAGTAGTGGTATATTCAATATTGTACTCTTAGTGGTGGTATATTCAATATTGTACTCTTAGTAGTGGTATATTCAATATTGTACTCTTAGTAGTGGTATATTCAATATTGTACTCTTAGTGGTGGTATTTTTAATATTGTACTCTCAGTGGTGGTATTTTTAATATTGTACTCTCAGTGGTGGTATATTCAATATTGTACTCTTAGTAGTGGTATATTCAATATTGTACTCTTAGTAGTGGTATATTCAATATTGTACTCTCAGTGGTGGTATTTTTAATATTGTACTCTCAGTGGTGGTATTTTTAATATTGTACTCTCAGTGGTGGTATTTTTAATATTGTACTCTTAGTAGTGGTATTTTTAATATTGTACTCTCAGTGGTGGTATTTTTAATATTGTACTCTTAGTAGTGGTATTTTTAATATTGTACTCTTAGTAGTGGTATTTTTAATATTGTACTCTTAGTAGTGGTATTTTTAATATTGTACTCTTAGTAGTGGTATATTCAATATTGTACTCTTAGTAGTGGTATATTCAATATTGTACTCTTAGTGGTGGTATTTTTAATATTGTACTCTTAGTAGTGGTACTTTTAATATCATACTCTTAGTAGTGGTATATTCAATATTGTACTCTTAGTAGTGGTATATTCAATATTGTACTCTTAGTGGTGGTATTTTTAATATTGTACTCTTAGTAGTGGTACTTTTAATATCATACTCTTAGTAGTGGTATATTCAATATTGTACTCTTAGTAGTGGTATATTCAATATTGTACTCTTAGTGGTGATATTTTTAATATTGTACTCAGGTAGTGGTACTTTTAATATCATACTCTTAGTGGTGGTATATTCAATATTGTACTCTTAGTGGTGGTATATTCAATATTGTACTCTCAGTGGTGGTATTTTTAATATTGTACTCTCAGTGGTGGTATTTTTAATATTGTACTCTTAGTAGTGGTATTTTTAATATTATACTCTCAGTGGTGGTATTTTTAATATTGTACTCTTAGTAGTGGTATTTTTAATATTGTACTCTTAGTAGTGGTATTTTTAATATTGTACTCTTAGTAGTGGTATTTTTAATATTGTACTCTTAGTAGTGGTATATTCAATATTGTACTCTTAGTAGTGGTATATTCAATATTGTACTCTTAGTAGTGGTATATTCAATATTGTACTCTTAGTAGTGGTATTTTTAATATTGTACTCTCAGTGGTGGTATTTTTAATATTGTACTCTTAGTAGTGGTATATTCAATATTGTACTCTTAGTGGTGGTATATTCAATATTGTACTCTTAGTAGTGGTATATTCAATATTGTACTCTTAGTAGTGGTATATTCAATATTGTACTCTTAGTGGTGGTATATTCAATATTGTACTCTTAGTGGTGGTATATTCAATATTGTACTCTTAGTAGTGGTATATTCAATATTGTACTCTTAGTGGTGGTATATTCAATATTGTACTCTTAGTGGTGGTATATTCAATATTGTACTCTTAGTGGTGGTATTTTTAATATTGTACTCTTAGTAGTGGTATATTCAATATTGTACTCTTAGTGGTGGTATTTTTAATATTGTACTCTTAGTGGTGGTACTTTTAATATTGTACTCTTAGTAGTGGTATATTCAATATTGTACTCTTAGTAGTGGTATATTCAATATTGTACTCTTAGTAGTGGTATATTCAATATTGTACTCTCAGTGGTGGTATTTTTAATATTGTACTCTTAGTGGTGGTATATTCAATATTGTACTCTCAGTGGTGGTATATTCAATATTGTACTCTTAGTAGTGGTATTTTTAATATCATACTCTTAGTGGTGGTACTTTTAATATCGTACTCTCAGTGGTGGTATATTCAATATTGTACTCTCAGTGGTGGTATTTTTAATATTGTACTCTCAGTGGTGGTATATTCAATATTGTACTCTCAGTGGTGGTATATTCAATATTGTACTCTCAGTGGTGGTATATTCAATATTGTACTCTTAGTAGTGGTATTTTTAATATTGTACTCTCAGTGGTGGTATTTTTAATATTGTACTCTTAGTAGTGGTATATTCAATATTGTACTCTCAGTGGTGGTATTTTTAATATTGTACTCTTAGTAGTGGTATTTTTAATATTGTACTCTTAGTGGTGGTATTTTTAATATTGTACTCTCAGTGGTGGTATATTCAATATTGTACTCTCAGTGGTGGTATATTCAATATTGTACTCTTAGTAGTGGTATTTTTAATATTGTACTCTTAGTAGTGGTATTTTTAATATTGTACTCTTAGTAGTGGTATTTTTAATATTGTACTCTCAGTGGTGGTATTTTTAATATTGTACTCTCAGTGGTGGTATTTTTAATATTGTACTCTCAGTGGTGGTATTTTTAATATTGTACTCTCAGTGGTGGTATTTTTAATATTGTACTCTTAGTAGTGGTATTTTTAATATTGTACTCTCAGTGGTGGTATTTTTAATATTGTACTCTTAGTAGTGGTATATTCAATATTGTACTCTTAGTAGTGGTATTTTTAATATTGTACTCTTAGTAGTGGTATTTTTAATATTGTACTCTCAGTGGTGGTATTTTTAATATTGTACTCTTAGTAGTGGTATATTCAATATTGTACTCTCAGTGGTGGTATTTTTAATATTGTACTCTTAGTGGTGGTATATTCAATATTGTACTCTTAGTGGTGGTATATTCAATATTGTACTCTTAGTGGTGGTATTTTTAATATTGTACTCTTAGTAGTGGTATATTCAATATTGTACTCTTAGTGGTGGTATATTCAATATTGTACTCTTAGTGGTGGTATATTCAATATTGTACTCTTAGTAGTGGTATTTTTAATATTGTACTCTTAGTAGTGGTATTTTTAATATTGTACTCTTAGTAGTGGTATATTCAATATTGTACTCTTAGTGGTGGTATATTCAATATTGTACTCTTAGTGGTGGTATATTCAATATTGTACTCTTAGTGGTGGTATTTTTAATATTGTACTCTTAGTAGTGGTATTTTTAATATTGTACTCTTAGTGGTGGTATTTTTAATATTGTACTCTTAGTGGTGGTATATTCAATATTGTACTCTTAGTGGTGGTATATTCAATATTGTACTCTTAGTGGTGGTGTTTTTAATATTGTACTCTCAGTGGTGGTATTTTTAATATTGTACTCTTAGTAGTGGTATATTCAATATTGTACTCTTAGTGGTGGTATTTTTAATATTGTACTCTTAGTAGTGGTATTCTTAATATACTCTTAGTGGTGGTATATTCAATATTGTACTCTTAGTGGTGGTACTTTTAATATTGTACTCTCAGTGGTGGTACTTTTAATATTGTACTCTTAGTAGTGGTATTTTTAATATCATACTCTTAGTGGTGGTACTTTTAATATCGTACTCTTAGTGGTGGTATTTTTAATATTGTACTCTTAGTAGTGGTATTTTTAATATTGTGTAGCCTTGTGAAAAATGCGAGAGCTACATATGACTTGGGTGCAAAATGTGTCCCGTGAAAACCTGCATAGTTCAGCAGATTCAGACTGAACAACACTTTTCCTTATATACCATAAGGTAAATTTGATATTGTATTCATGCATTCGAAAAAGAATGTTCATCATATGTTGAAACTAGCTGACGGCATACTAAAACGACCAAGACTACTATAGATGTTATCAAACAAGTTATTCATTTCTACAGTGTTCATTAATCCATCCCTGAATACAAATGATAACCACATCTTAATATAACGACCTCATTCAAAAGGCTAAGTGCATAAATGGCGGGAAAAGACAGCTGGCGTAGTCACATCGAGGGTCGTTTTCAAAAGAAAAGTGACGTCATACCATTGCTGTTTGCCAAGGTGACAATAAAGTACTCAATATGACATATACCATTTCTGTATATCTCGGCAAACATTTCCACGGTCATGTCGGAACTTGATCCTAAAGTCTGACGTCATCAACTATATTTCATGACTGTAGTTCAAGGTTCTCTGATGTTATGGCAATCAATTCTGATTCAAATACTTCCCTGATAACCTAAAATACTAAAGCTAAACAAGGAGGGCTTAGAGCAAAATGACATATCCTACAACGAGTGCTTTGGAGCCAAACACTGACTCAGTGCTACTGCTGCCAATAAACCTAGTTGCCAGGTGACATAAATATATAATGTGGGGTAGGATAAATAACTGTGATTGTAAACTAGACAGATAAATGGATAATAAGATGCCAATTACAGACAAACTATCCACAAAAACAATTTCAAATATAACACACAACTGTTATTGAGACTAAAACTTTCATAAATACACTATACCATGTATTCATATAATAAATACACTATACCATGTATTCATATAATAAATACACTCTCTCCCTCCCTCGCTCTGTCTGTCTGTCTGTCTGTCTCTCTCTCTCTCTCTCTCTCTCTCTCTCTCTCTCTCTCTCTCTCTCTCTCTCTCTCTCTCTCTCTCTCTCGGTAGAAATTCTCTCCGTTTAACAAATATTTTTTTAATAATATATTTTATTTTCATAGTTCCTGGCAGCTATTTCACTGATGTTTGTCTGTATCTCTATCATAACATTTTGTCTGGAAACTGCGGAAGAATTCCAGGAGCCTGTTTACGCTGACAACCCAGATTCCAACAGTACAAACACAACAATAATCGTGGATCATAAACCAAGGGATGAGTTGTTCTACATAGAAGCAGTGTGTGTTACGTTTTTCACGCTGGAAATCATCCTACGGTTTATTTTCTGTCCAAGTAAATTAGAATTTTACAAAAGTGCCCAGAACATAATAGATTTCTTAGCTATCGTTCCTTTCTACATCGATGCTATCTGCAGAATAGCCAATGTCAATGTCAGTGGTACTGCCAACGATATTCTTAGTTTTGCAAGAATCGTCAGGATTTTCAGAATTGGTAAACTAACACGACATTTCAGTGGACTGAAAATACTGGTGCATACTATAAAAGCCAGTGCAAAGGAATTACTATTACTTATCATTTTCCTTGGACTTGGAATCCTCGTTTTTGCGAGTTTGGTCTACTACGCTGAAAAATGGTTGGCGGACGAGGATGCAAGGAATGACTTTACAAATATACCAGTCGGTTTCTGGTGGGCTGTTGTAACCATGACAACAGTAGGTTATGGCGATATGGCTCCACGAACTCCATCTGGTAGAATTATCGGAGCCATATGTGCTGTGTTCGGTGTGTTAACCATCGCACTCCCAGTTCCCGTCATTGTTAACAACTTTGCCTTATATTATACTCATGCACAAGCAAGAGCAAAACTTCCCAAGAAGAGAAAGAGGATTTTGATAGGTGCTGCTGATGCGTTGAAAACACAGGGACAGACATTTAGTAGTATTAGTGGTTATTCTACACAGTCTACCAATGATGCTGAGAATAACGACAGTGGCAGTGACACAAGTGAAGACAGTGGTGTCAAAACAAACAATGTTAAAACAGGTTGGTATCTGTAGATCTCTCATTCTTAATGTATAATATATGCACATACATATCTCACAGTTCATTCTTAGTGCATGTATATACATATCTCACAGTTCATTCTTAGTGTATATACATATATCACAGTTCATTCTTAGTGTATATACATGTCCCACAGTTCATTCTTAGTATATATACATATCTCACAGTTCATTCTTAGTGTATATACATATCTCACAGTTCATTCTTAGTATATATACATATCTCACAGTTCATTCTTAGTATATATACATATCTCACAGTTCATTCTTAGTGTATATACATATCTCACAGTTCATTCTTTAGTGTATATAAATGTGTCACAGTTCATTCTTAGTGTATATACATATCTCACAGTTCATTCTTTAGTGTATATACATGTGTCACAGTTCATTCTTAGTATATATACATATCTCATAGTTCATTCTATATTGTATATACATGTCCCACAGTTCATTCTTAGTGTATATACATATCTCACAGTTCATTCTTAGTATATATACATATATCACAGTTCATTCTTAGTGTATATACATATCTCACAGTTCATTCTTAGTGTATATACATATCTCACAGTTCATTCTTAGTATATATACATATATCACAGTTCATTCTTAGTGTATATACATATATCACAGTTCATTCTTAGTGTATATACATATCTCACAGTTCATTCTTAGTGTATATACATATCTCACAGTTCATTCTTAGTGTATATACATATCTCACAGTTCATTCTTAGTGTATATAAATATCTCACAGTTCATTCTTAGTGTATATACATGTGTCACAGTTCATTCTATATTGTATATACATGTCCCACAGTTCATTCTTAGCGTATATACATGTGTCACAGTTCATTCTATATTGTATATACATGTCCCACAGTTCATTCTTAGTGTATATACATATCTCACAGTTCATTCTTAGTGTATATACATATCTCACAGTTCATTCTTATCTACATATCTCGTGGAGTCATGATGGGTGAATGGTTAGCGTGACTGGCTTGGAATCTACAGGTTGCAGGTTCGAGCCCTGTCGCTGCTTGCTGTTTGTTTCTGAGTGGCTAAAGTCCTTGGGCAAGATTTGAACCACGACTGTGCTTCAGTCAACCCAGCTGTATAATTGGGGACCTGGTAGGATGTAGGTTGCAATGTGAAGGCTTTAATCCTATGCGCTTAAATGGCTGCAATGGATTGTATGCTCCCCGGGGAGTTGAGGAAGACTAAAGGGCCGTTGTGCCGTTCTGATCCGAGCCAGGGGTAATAAATTGTAAAGCGCTTTGAGCACGGTGTGGGAAAGCGCTATATAAGAACCGAACATTGAACATTATCTCACAGTTCATTCTTAGTATATATACATATATCACAGTTCATTCTTAATGTATATACATATATCACAGTTCATTCTTAGTGTATATACATATCTCACAGTTCATTCTTTAATGTATATACATATATCACAGTTCATTCTTTAGTGTATATACATGTCCCACAGTTCATTCTTAGTATATATACATATATCACAGTTCATTCTTAGTATATATACATATATCACAGTTCATTCTTAGTGTATATACATATCTCACAGTTCATTCTTAGTGTATATACATATCTCACAGTTCATTCTTAGTGTATATACATATCTCACAGTTCATTCTTTAATGTATATACATATATCACAGTTCATTCTTTAGTGTATATACATGTCCCACAGTTCATTCTTAGTATATATACATATATCACAGTTCATTCTTAGTGTATATACATATCTCACAGTTCATTCTTAGTGTATATACATATCTCACAGTTCATTCTTAGTGTATATACATATCTCACAGTTCATTCTTAGTATATATACATATCTCACAGTTCATTCTTTAATGTATATACATATATCACAGTTCATTCTTAGTGTATATACATATCTCACAGTTCATTCTTAGTATATATACATATCTCACAGTTCATTCTTTAGTGTATATACATATATCACAGTTCATTCTTAGTGTATATACATGTCCCACAGTTCATTCTTAGTGTATATACATATATCACAGTTCATTCTTAGTGTATATACATATCTCACAGTTCATTCTTAGTGTATATACATATCTCTCACTTTATTTAACTATGTAGTCAGTCTGATGGATATAGGGATGGACGAACAGACAGACAGACAGACAGACAGACAGACAGACAGACAGACAGACAGACAGAGACAAACCATGAAATTCACTGACATTAGCGATAGAGACATACTTAGGTGCTTGTGTATCCAAGGAACTGTATATAAAGAACACTTGTCTATGATTCTCTATGTACGTTACTAGTCGCTAAGAGGAAATCAATACCTCTGAGCTTGAATCAATTATTGCCATGGAAACGTTAGAGAGTTGAACTTAATAGCCGTATTTGTCATAAATGTACAGGTGATACATCGCTACTTATCAGCAAGATATTCCCATGGCATCCTGAGTTGATGTAACTAATTCTCACAGTGTGGTTATCATACAAACAAAGCATTGACAGCTTGTCATATTGTGTACACGTATTTCACACAACTTGGTTGCCAACTTGGGTGTAATAACGTCATTTCAAGTAAAACGTAAATTCACACATTGCCAACGAGATGTTGTTGTTGAGATGTACTAGTTACATTAAACACCTTTCTGTTCTAATACACAGTAGTTGTTGACCAGTCCAACGGTTCTAATACACAGTAGTTGTTGGCCAGTCCAACGGTTCTAATACACAGTAGTTGTTGACCAGTCCAACGGTTCTAATACACAGAAGTTGTTGACCAGTCCAACGGTTCTAATACACAGTAGTTGTTGACCAGTCCAACGGTTCTAATACACAGTAGTTGTTGGCCTGTCCAACGGTTCTAATACACAGTAGTTGTTGACCAGTCCAACGGTTCTAATACACAGTAGTTGTTGACCAGTCCAACGGTTCTAATACACAGTAGTTGTTGACCAGTCCAACGGTTCTAATACACAGTAGTTGTTGGCCTGTCCAACGGTTCTAATACACAGTAGTTGTTGACCAGTCCAACGGTTCTAATACACAGTAGTTGTTGGCCTGTCCAACGGTTCTAATACACAGTAGTTGTTGACCAGTCCAACGGTTCTAATACACAGTAGTTGTTGACCAGTCCAACGGTTCTAATACACAGAAGTTGTTGACCAGTCCAACGGTTCTAATACACAGTAGTTGTTGACCAGTCCAACGGTTCTAATACACAGTAGTTGTTGGCCTGTCCAACGGTTCTAACACACAGTAGTTGTTGACCAGTCCAACGGTTCTAATACACAGTAGTTGTTGACCAGTCCAACGGTTCTAATACACAGTAGTTGTTGGCCAGTCCAACGGTTCTAATACACAGTAGTTGTTGACCAGTCCAACGGTTCTAACACACAGTAGTTGTTGACCTGTCCAACGGTTCTAACACACAGTACTTGTTGGCCAGTCCAACGGTTCTAATACACAGTAGTTGTTGACCAGTCCAACGGTTCTAATACACAGTAGTTGTTGGCCTGTCCAACGGTTCTAATACACAGTAGTTGTTGACCTATCCAACGGTTCTAATACACAGAAGTTGTTGACCAGTCCAACGGTTCTAATACACAGTAGTTGTTGGCCAGTCCAACGGTTCTAATACACAGAAGTTGTTGACCAGTCCAACGGTTCTAATACACAGTAGTTGTTGACCAGTCCAACGGTTCTAATACACAGTAGTTGTTGGCCAGTCCAACGGTTCTAATACACAGTAGTTGTTGACCAGTCCAACGGTTCTAATACACAGAAGTTGTTGACCAGTCCAACGGTTCTAATACACAATAGTTGTTGACCAGTCCAACGGTTCTAATACACAGTAGTTGTTGACCTATCCAACGGTTCTAATACACAGAAGTTGTTGACCAGTCCAACGGTTCTAATACACAGTAGTTGTTGACCAGTCCAACGGTTCTAATACACAGTACTTGTTGGCCAGTCCAACGGTTCTAATACACAGTAGTTGTTGACCTGTCCAACGGTTCTCATACACAGTAGTTGTTGGCCAGTCCAACGGTTCTAATACACAGTAGTTGTTGACCAGTCCAACGGTTCTAATACACAGTAGTTGTTGACCAGTCCAACGGTTCTAATACACAGTAGTTGTTGACCAGTCCAACGGTTCTAACACACAGTAGTTGTTGACCAGTCCAACGGTTCTAATACACAGTAGTTGTTGACCAGTCCAACGGTTCTAATACACAGTAGTTGTTGACCAGTCCAACGGTTCTAATACACAGTAGTTGTTGGCCAGTCCAAAGGTTCTAATACACAGTAGTCGTTGACATGTCCAACGGTTCTAATACGCAGTAGTTGTTGGCCAGTCCAACGGTTCTAATACACAGTAGTTGTTGACCAGTCCAACGGTTCTAATACACAGTAGTTGTTGGCCAGTCCAACGGTTCTAATACACAGTAGTTGTTGACCAGTCCAACGGTTCTAATACACAGTAGTTGTTGACCTATCCAACGGTTCTTATACACAGTAGTTGTTGACCTATCCAACGGTTCTAATACACAGTAGTTGTTGACCAGTCCAACGGTTCTAATACACAGTAGTTGTTGACCAGTCCAACGGTTCTAATACACAGTAGTTGTTGACCAGTCCAACGGTTCTAATACACAGTAGTTGTTGACCAGTCCAACGGTTCTAATACACAGTAGTTGTTGACCTGTCCAACGGTTCTAATACACAGTAGTTGTTGGCCAGTCCAACGGTTCTAATACACAGTAGTTGTTGGCCTGTCCAACGGTTCTAATACACAGTAGTTGTTGACCAGTCCAACGGTTCTAATACACAGTAGTTGTTGACCTATCCAACGGTTCTAATACACAGTAGTTGTTGACCTATCCAACGGTTCTAATACACAGTAGTTGTTGACCAGTCCAACGGTTCTAATACACAGTAGTTGTTGACCTATCCAACGGTTCTAATACACAGTAGTTGTTGACCTATCCAACGGTTCTAATACACAGTAGTTGTTGGCCAGTCCAACGGTTCTAATACACAGTAGTTGTTGGCCAGTCCAACGGTTCTAATACACAGTAGTTGTTGGCCAGTCCAACGGTTCTAATACACAGTAGTTCTTGACCAGTCCAACGGTTCTAATACACAGTAGTTGTTGGCCAGTCCAGCGGTTCTAATACACAGTAGTTGTTGACCAGTCCAACGGTTCTAATACACAGTAGTTGTTGACCAGTCCAACGGTTCTAATACACAGTAGTTGTTGACCAGTCCAACGGTTCTAATACACAGTAGTTGTTGACCAGTCCAACGGTTCTAATACACAGTAGTTGTTGACCTATCCAACGGTTCTAATACACAGTAGTTGTTGACCAGTCCAACGGCTCTAATACACAGTAGTTGTTGACCTGTCCAACGGTTCTAATACACAGTAGTTGTTGGCCAGTCCAATGGTTCTAATACACAGTAGTTGTTGACCAGTCCAACGGTTCTAATACACAGTAGTTGTTGGCCAGTCCAACGGTTCTAATACACAGAAGTTGTTGACCAGTCCAACGGTTCTAATACACAGTAGTTGTTGACCAGTCCAACGGTTCTAATACACAGTAGTTGTTGACCAGTCCAACGGTTCTAATACACAGTAGTTGTTGACCTGTCCAACGGTTCTAATACACAGTAGTTGTTGACCAGTCCAACGGTTCTAATACACAGTAGTTGTTGACCAGTCCAACGGTTCTAATACACAGTAGTTGTTGACCAGTCCAACGGTTCTAATACACAGAAGTTGTTGACCAGTCCAACGGTTCTAATACACAGTAGTTGTTGACCTATCCAAAGGTTCTAATACACAGTAGTTATTGGCCAGTCCAACGGTTCTAATACACAGTAGTTGTTGACCAGTCCAACGGTTCTAATACACAGTAGTTTTTGACCAGTCCAACGGTTCTAATACACAGTAGTTGTTGACCAGTCCAACGGTTCTAATACACAGTAGTTGTTGACCTGTCCAACGGTTCTAACACACAGTAGTTGTTGACCAGTCCAACGGTTCTAATACACAGTAGTTGTTGACCTCTCCAACGGTTCTAATACACAGTAGTTGTTGACCAGTCCAACGGTTCTAATACACAGTAGTTGTTGACCTGTCCAACGGTTCTAATACACAGTAGTTGTTGGCCAGTCCAACGGTTCTAATACACAGTAGTTGTTGGCCTGTCCAACGGTTCTAATACACAGTAGTTGTTGACCAGTCCAACGGTTCTAATACACAGTAGTTGTTGACCTATCCAACGGTTCTAATACACAGTAGTTGTTGACCTGTCCAACGGTTCTAATACACAGTAGTTGTTGGCCAGTCCAACGGTTCTAATACACAGTAGTTGTTGGCCAGTCCAACGGTTCTAATACACAGTAGTTGTTGGCCAGTCCAACGGTTCTAATACACAGTAGTTCTTGACCAGTCCAACGGTTCTAATACACAGTAGTTGTTGACCAGTCCAACGGTTCTAATACACAGTACTTGTTGGCCAGTCCAACGGTTCTAATACACAGTAGTTGTTGACCTGTCCAACGGTTCTCATACACAGTAGTTGTTGGCCAGTCCAACGGTTCTAATACACAGTAGTTGTTGACCAGTCCAACGGTTCTAATACACAGTAGTTGTTGACCAGTCCAACGGTTCTAATACACAGTAGTTGTTGACCAGTCCAACGGTTCTAACACACAGTAGTTGTTGACCAGTCCAACGGTTCTAATACACAGTAGTTGTTGACCAGTCCAACGGTTCTAATACACAGTAGTTGTTGACCAGTCCAACGGTTCTAATACACAGTAGTTGTTGACCAGTCCAACGGTTCTAATACACAGTAGTTGTTGGCCTGTCCAACGGTTCTAATACACAGTAGTTGTTGACCTGTCCAACGGTTCTAATACGCAGTAGTTGTTGGCCAGTCCAACGGTTCTAATACACAGTAGTTGTTGACCAGTCCAACGGTTCTAATACACAGTAGTTGTTGGCCAGTCCAACGGTTCTAATACACAGTAGTTGTTGACCAGTCCAACGGTTCTAATACACAGTAGTTGTTGACCAGTCCAACGGTTCTAATACACAGTAGTTGTTGACCAGTCCAACGGTTCTAATACACAGTAGTTGTTGGCCAGTCCAAAGGTTCTAATACACAGTAGTCGTTGACATGTCCAACGGTTCTAATACGCAGTAGTTGTTGGCCAGTCCAACGGTTCTAATACACAGTAGTTGTTGACCAGTCCAACGGTTCTAATACACAGTAGTTGTTGGCCAGTCCAACGGTTCTAATACACAGTAGTTGTTGACCAGTCCAACGGTTCTAATACACAGTAGTTGTTGACCTCTCCAACGGTTCTTATACACAGTAGTTGTTGACCTATCCAACGGTTCTAATACACAGTAGTTGTTGACCAGTCCAACGGTTCTAATACACAGTAGTTGTTGACCAGTCCAACGGTTCTAATACACAGTAGTTGTTGACCAGTCCAACGGTTCTAATACACAGTAGTTGTTGACCAGTCCAACGGTTCTAATACACAGTAGTTGTTGACCTGTCCAACGGTTCTAATACACAGTAGTTGTTGGCCAGTCCAACGGTTCTAATACACAGTAGTTGTTGGCCTGTCCAACGGTTCTAATACACAGTAGTTGTTGACCAGTCCAACGGTTCTAATACACAGTAGTTGTTGACCTATCCAACGGTTCTAATACACAGTAGTTGTTGACCTATCCAACGGTTCTAATACACAGTAGTTGTTGACCAGTCCAACGGTTCTAATACACAGTAGTTGTTGACCTATCCAACGGTTCTAATACACAGTAGTTGTTGACCTATCCAACGGTTCTAATACACAGTAGTTGTTGACCAGTCCAACGGTTCTAATACACAGTAGTTGTTGACCTATCCAACGGTTCTAATACACAGTAGTTGTTGACCTATCCAACGGTTCTAATACACAGTAGTTGTTGGCCAGTCCAACGGTTCTAATACACAGTAGTTGTTGGCCAGTCCAACGGTTCTAATACACAGTAGTTGTTGGCCAGTCCAACGGTTCTAATACACAGTAGTTGTTGGCCTGTCCAACGGTTCTAATACACAGTAGTTGTTGACCAGTCCAACGGTTCTAATACACAGTAGTTGTTGACCTATCCAACGGTTCTAATACACAGTAGTTGTTGACCTGTCCAACGGTTCTAATACACAGTAGTTGTTGGCCAGTCCAACGGTTCTAATACACAGTAGTTGTTGGCCAGTCCAACGGTTCTAATACACAGTAGTTGTTGGCCAGTCCAACGGTTCTAATACACAGTAGTTCTTGACCAGTCCAACGGTTCTAATACACAGTAGTTGTTGACCAGTCCAACGGTTCTAATACACAGTACTTGTTGGCCAGTCCAACGGTTCTAATACACAGTAGTTGTTGACCTGTCCAACGGTTCTCATACACAGTAGTTGTTGGCCAGTCCAACGGTTCTAATACACAGTAGTTGTTGACCAGTCCAACGGTTCTAATACACAGTAGTTGTTGACCAGTCCAACGGTTCTAATACACAGTAGTTGTTGACCAGTCCAACGGTTCTAACACACAGTAGTTGTTGACCAGTCCAACGGTTCTAATACACAGTAGTTGTTGACCAGTCCAACGGTTCTAATACACAGTAGTTGTTGACCAGTCCAACGGTTCTAATACACAGTAGTTGTTGACCAGTCCAACGGTTCTAATACACAGTAGTTGTTGGCCTGTCCAACGGTTCTAATACACAGTAGTTGTTGACCTGTCCAACGGTTCTAATACGCAGTAGTTGTTGGCCAGTCCAACGGTTCTAATACACAGTAGTTGTTGACCAGTCCAACGGTTCTAATACACAGTAGTTGTTGGCCAGTCCAACGGTTCTAATACACAGTAGTTGTTGACCAGTCCAACGGTTCTAATACACAGTAGTTGTTGACCAGTCCAACGGTTCTAATACACAGTAGTTGTTGACCAGTCCAACGGTTCTAATACACAGTAGTTGTTGGCCAGTCCAAAGGTTCTAATACACAGTAGTCGTTGACATGTCCAACGGTTCTAATACGCAGTAGTTGTTGGCCAGTCCAACGGTTCTAATACACAGTAGTTGTTGACCAGTCCAACGGTTCTAATACACAGTAGTTGTTGGCCAGTCCAACGGTTCTAATACACAGTAGTTGTTGACCAGTCCAACGGTTCTAATACACAGTAGTTGTTGACCTCTCCAACGGTTCTTATACACAGTAGTTGTTGACCTATCCAACGGTTCTAATACACAGTAGTTGTTGACCAGTCCAACGGTTCTAATACACAGTAGTTGTTGACCAGTCCAACGGTTCTAATACACAGTAGTTGTTGACCAGTCCAACGGTTCTAATACACAGTAGTTGTTGACCAGTCCAACGGTTCTAATACACAGTAGTTGTTGACCTGTCCAACGGTTCTAATACACAGTAGTTGTTGGCCAGTCCAACGGTTCTAATACACAGTAGTTGTTGGCCTGTCCAACGGTTCTAATACACAGTAGTTGTTGACCAGTCCAACGGTTCTAATACACAGTAGTTGTTGACCTATCCAACGGTTCTAATACACAGTAGTTGTTGACCTATCCAACGGTTCTAATACACAGTAGTTGTTGACCAGTCCAACGGTTCTAATACACAGTAGTTGTTGACCTATCCAACGGTTCTAATACACAGTAGTTGTTGACCTATCCAACGGTTCTAATACACAGTAGTTGTTGACCAGTCCAACGGTTCTAATACACAGTAGTTGTTGACCTATCCAACGGTTCTAATACACAGTAGTTGTTGACCTATCCAACGGTTCTAATACACAGTAGTTGTTGGCCAGTCCAACGGTTCTAATACACAGTAGTTGTTGGCCAGTCCAACGGTTCTAATACACAGTAGTTGTTGGCCAGTCCAACGGTTCTAATACACAGTAGTTCTTGACCAGTCCAACGGTTCTAATACACAGTAGTTGTTGGCCAGTCCAGCGGTTCTAATACACAGTAGTTGTTGACCAGTCCAACGGTTCTAATACACAGTAGTTGTTGACCAGTCCAACGGTTCTAATACACAGTAGTTGTTGACCAGTCCAACGGTTCTAATACACAGTAGTTGTTGACCAGTCCAACGGTTCTAATACACAGTAGTTGTTGACCTATCCAACGGTTCTAATACACAGTAGTTGTTGACCAGTCCAACGGCTCTAATACACAGTAGTTGTTGACCTGTCCAACGGTTCTAATACACAGTAGTTGTTGGCCAGTCCAATGGTTCTAATACACAGTAGTTGTTGACCAGTCCAACGGTTCTAATACACAGTAGTTGTTGGCCAGTCCAACGGTTCTAATACACAGAAGTTGTTGACCAGTCCAACGGTTCTAATACACAGTAGTTGTTGACCAGTCCAACGGTTCTAATACACAGTAGTTGTTGACCAGTCCAACGGTTCTAATACACAGTAGTTGTTGACCAGTCCAACGGTTCTAATACACAGTAGTTGTTGACCTGTCCAACGGTTCTAATACACAGTAGTTGTTGACCAGTCCAACGGTTCTAATACACAGTAGTTGTTGACCAGTCCAACGGTTCTAATACACAGTAGTTGTTGACCAGTCCAACGGTTCTAATACACAGAAGTTGTTGACCAGTCCAACGGTTCTAATACACAGTAGTTGTTGACCTATCCAAAGGTTCTAATACACAGTAGTTATTGGCCAGTCCAACGGTTCTAATACACAGTAGTTGTTGACCAGTCCAACGGTTCTAATACACAGTAGTTTTTGACCAGTCCAACGGTTCTAATACACAGTAGTTGTTGACCAGTCCAACGGTTCTAATACACAGTAGTTGTTGACCTGTCCAACGGTTCTAACACACAGTAGTTGTTGACCAGTCCAACGGTTCTAATACACAGTAGTTGTTGACCTCTCCAACGGTTCTAATACACAGTAGTTGTTGACCAGTCCAACGGTTCTAATACACAGTAGTTGTTGACCTGTCCAACGGTTCTAATACACAGTAGTTGTTGGCCAGTCCAACGGTTCTAATACACAGTAGTTGTTGGCCTGTCCAACGGTTCTAATACACAGTAGTTGTTGACCAGTCCAACGGTTCTAATACACAGTAGTTGTTGACCTATCCAACGGTTCTAATACACAGTAGTTGTTGACCTGTCCAACGGTTCTAATACACAGTAGTTGTTGGCCAGTCCAACGGTTCTAATACACAGTAGTTGTTGGCCAGTCCAACGGTTCTAATACACAGTAGTTGTTGGCCAGTCCAACGGTTCTAATACACAGTAGTTCTTGACCAGTCCAACGGTTCTAATACACAGTAGTTGTTGGCCAGTCCAGCGGTTCTAATACACAGTAGTTGTTGACCAGTCCAACGGTTCTAATACACAGTAGTTGTTGACCAGTCCAACGGTTCTAATACACAGTAGTTGTTGACCAGTCCAACGGTTCTAATACACAGTAGTTGTTGACCAGTCCAACGGTTCTAATACACAGTAGTTGTTGACCTATCCAACGGTTCTAATACACAGTAGTTGTTGACCAGTCCAACGGCTCTAATACACAGTAGTTGTTGACCTGTCCAACGGTTCTAATACACAGTAGTTGTTGGCCAGTCCAACGGTTCTAATACACAGAAGTTGTTGACCAGTCCAACGGTTCTAATACACAATAGTTGTTGACCAGTCCAACGGTTCTAATACACAGTAGTTGTTGACCTATCCAACGGTTCTAATACACAGAAGTTGTTGACCAGTCCAACGGTTCTAATACACAGTAGTTGTTGACCAGTCCAACGGTTCTAATACACAGTACTTGTTGGCCAGTCCAACGGTTCTAATACACAGTAGTTGTTGACCTGTCCAACGGTTCTCATACACAGTAGTTGTTGGCCAGTCCAACGGTTCTAATACACAGTAGTTGTTGACCAGTCCAACGGTTCTAATACACAGTAGTTGTTGACCAGTCCAACGGTTCTAATACACAGTAGTTGTTGACCAGTCCAACGGTTCTAACACACAGTAGTTGTTGACCAGTCCAACGGTTCTAATACACAGTAGTTGTTGACCAGTCCAACGGTTCTAATACACAGTAGTTGTTGACCAGTCCAACGGTTCTAATACACAGTAGTTGTTGACCAGTCCAACGGTTCTAATACACAGTAGTTGTTGGCCTGTCCAACGGTTCTAATACACAGTAGTTGTTGACCAGTCCAACGGTTCTAATACACAGTAGTTGTTGGCCTGTCCAACGGTTCTAATACACAGTAGTTGTTGACCTGTCCAACGGTTCTAATACGCAGTAGTTGTTGGCCAGTCCAACGGTTCTAATACACAGTAGTTGTTGACCAGTCCAACGGTTCTAATACACAGTAGTTGTTGGCCAGTCCAACGGTTCTAATACACAGTAGTTGTTGACCAGTCCAACGGTTCTAATACACAGTAGTTGTTGACCAGTCCAACGGTTCTAATACACAGTAGTTGTTGACCAGTCCAACGGTTCTAATACACAGTAGTTGTTGGCCAGTCCAAAGGTTCTAATACACAGTAGTCGTTGACATGTCCAACGGTTCTAATACGCAGTAGTTGTTGGCCAGTCCAACGGTTCTAATACACAGTAGTTGTTGACCAGTCCAACGGTTCTAATACACAGTAGTTGTTGGCCAGTCCAACGGTTCTAATACACAGTAGTTGTTGACCAGTCCAACGGTTCTAATACACAGTAGTTGTTGACCTATCCAACGGTTCTTATACACAGTAGTTGTTGACCTATCCAACGGTTCTAATACACAGTAGTTGTTGACCAGTCCAACGGTTCTAATACACAGTAGTTGTTGACCAGTCCAACTGTTCTAATACACAGTAGTTGTTGACCAGTCCAACGGTTCTAATACACAGTAGTTGTTGACCAGTCCAACGGTTCTAATACACAGTAGTTGTTGACCTGTCCAACGGTTCTAATACACAGTAGTTGTTGGCCAGTCCAACGGTTCTAATACACAGTAGTTGTTGGCCTGTCCAACGGTTCTAATACACAGTAGTTGTTGACCAGTCCAACGGTTCTAATACACAGTAGTTGTTGACCTATCCAACGGTTCTAATACACAGTAGTTGTTGACCTATCCAACGGTTCTAATACACAGTAGTTGTTGACCAGTCCAACGGTTCTAATACACAGTAGTTGTTGACCTATCCAACGGTTCTAATACACAGTAGTTGTTGACCTATCCAACGGTTCTAATACACAGTAGTTGTTGACCAGTCCAACGGTTCTAATACACAATAGTTGTTGGCCTGTCCAACGGTTCTAATACACAGTAGTTGTTGACCAGTCCAACGGTTCTAATACACAGTAGTTGTTGACCTATCCAACGGTTCTAATACACAGTAGTTGTTGACCTGTCCAACGGTTCTAATACACAGTAGTTGTTGGCCAGTCCAACGGTTCTAATACACAGTAGTTGTTGGCCAGTCCAACGGTTCTAATACACAGTAGTTGTTGGCCAGTCCAACGGTTCTAATACACAGTAGTTCTTGACCAGTCCAACGGTTCTAATACACAGTAGTTGTTGGCCAGTCCAGCGGTTCTAATACACAGTAGTTGTTGACCAGTCCAACGGTTCTAATACACAGTAGTTGTTGACCAGTCCAACGGTTCTAATACACAGTAGTTGTTGACCAGTCCAACGGTTCTAATACACAGTAGTTGTTGACCAGTCCAACGGTTCTAATACACAGTAGTTGTTGACCTATCCAACGGTTCTAATACACAGTAGTTGTTGACCAGTCCAACGGCTCTAATACACAGTAGTTGTTGACCTGTCCAACGGTTCTAATACACAGTAGTTGTTGGCCAGTCCAACGGTTCTAATACACAGAAGTTGTTGACCAGTCCAACGGTTCTAATACACAATAGTTGTTGACCAGTCCAACGGTTCTAATACACAGTAGTTGTTGACCTATCCAACGGTTCTAATACACAGAAGTTGTTGACCAGTCCAACGGTTCTAATACACAGTAGTTGTTGACCAGTCCAACGGTTCTAATACACAGTACTTGTTGGCCAGTCCAACGGTTCTAATACACAGTAGTTGTTGACCTGTCCAACGGTTCTCATACACAGTAGTTGTTGGCCAGTCCAACGGTTCTAATACACAGTAGTTGTTGACCAGTCCAACGGTTCTAATACACAGTAGTTGTTGACCAGTCCAACGGTTCTAATACACAGTAGTTGTTGACCAGTCCAACGGTTCTAACACACAGTAGTTGTTGACCAGTCCAACGGTTCTAATACACAGTAGTTGTTGACCAGTCCAACGGTTCTAATACACAGTAGTTGTTGACCAGTCCAACGGTTCTAATACACAGTAGTTGTTGACCAGTCCAACGGTTCTAATACACAGTAGTTGTTGGCCTGTCCAACGGTTCTAATACACAGTAGTTGTTGACCTGTCCAACGGTTCTAATACGCAGTAGTTGTTGGCCAGTCCAACGGTTCTAATACACAGTAGTTGTTGACCAGTCCAACGGTTCTAATACACAGTAGTTGTTGGCCAGTCCAACGGTTCTAATACACAGTAGTTGTTGACCAGTCCAACGGTTCTAATACACAGTAGTTGTTGACCAGTCCAACGGTTCTAATACACAGTAGTTGTTGACCAGTCCAACGGTTCTAATACACAGTAGTTGTTGGCCAGTCCAAAGGTTCTAATACACAGTAGTCGTTGACATGTCCAACGGTTCTAATACGCAGTAGTTGTTGGCCAGTCCAACGGTTCTAATACACAGTAGTTGTTGACCAGTCCAACGGTTCTAATACGCAGTAGTTGTTGGCCAGTCCAACGGTTCTAATACACAGTAGTTGTTGACCAGTCCAACGGTTCTAATACACAGTAGTTGTTGACCTATCCAACGGTTCTTATACACAGTAGTTGTTGACCTATCCAACGGTTCTAATACACAGTAGTTGTTGACCAGTCCAACGGTTCTAATACACAGTAGTTGTTGACCAGTCCAACGGTTCTAATACACAGTAGTTGTTGACCAGTCCAACGGTTCTAATACACAGTAGTTGTTGACCAGTCCAACGGTTCTAATACACAGTAGTTGTTGACCTGTCCAACGGTTCTAATACACAGTAGTTGTTGGCCAGTCCAACGGTTCTAATACACAGTAGTTGTTGGCCTGTCCAACGGTTCTAATACACAGTAGTTGTTGACCAGTCCAACGGTTCTAATACACAGTAGTTGTTGACCTATCCAACGGTTCTAATACACAGTAGTTGTTGACCTATCCAACGGTTCTAATACACAGTAGTTGTTGACCAGTCCAACGGTTCTAATACACAGTAGTTGTTGACCTATCCAACGGTTCTAATACACAGTAGTTGTTGACCTATCCAACGGTTCTAATACACAGTAGTTGTTGACCAGTCCAACGGTTCTAATACACAGTAGTTGTTGACCTATCCAACGGTTCTAATACACAGTAGTTGTTGACCTGTCCAACGGTTCTAATACACAGTAGTTGTTGGCCAGTCCAACGGTTCTAATACACAGTAGTTGTTGGCCAGTCCAACGGTTCTAATACACAGTAGTTGTTGGCCAGTCCAACGGTTCTAATACACAGTAGTTCTTGACCAGTCCAACGGTTCTAATACACAGTAGTTGTTGGCCAGTCCAGCGGTTCTAATACACAGTAGTTGTTGACCAGTCCAACGGTTCTAATACACAGTAGTTGTTGACCAGTCCAACGGTTCTAATACACAGTAGTTGTTGACCAGTCCAACGGTTCTAATACACAGTAGTTGTTGAACAGTCCAACGGTTCTAATACACAGTAGTTGTTGACCTGTCCAACGGTTCTAATACACAGTAGTTGTTGGCCAGTCCAACGGTTCTAATACACAGTAGTTGTTGGCCTGTCCAACGGTTCTAATACACAGTAGTTGTTGACCAGTCCAACGGTTCTAATACACAGTAGTTGTTGACCTATCCAACGGTTCTAATACACAGTAGTTGTTGACCTATCCAACGGTTCTAATACACAGTAGTTGTTGACCAGTCCAACGGTTCTAATACACAGTAGTTGTTGACCTATCCAACGGTTCTAATACACAGTAGTTGTTGACCTATCCAACGGTTCTAATACACAGTAGTTGTTGACCAGTCCAACGGTTCTAATACACAGTAGTTGTTGGCCTGTCCAACGGTTCTAATACACAGTAGTTGTTGACCAGTCCAACGGTTCTAATACACAGTAGTTGTTGACCTATCCAACGGTTCTAATACACAGTAGTTGTTGACCTGTCCAACGGTTCTAATACACAGTAGTTGTTGGCCAGTCCAACGGTTCTAATACACAGTAGTTGTTGGCCAGTCCAACGGTTCTAATACACAGTAGTTGTTGGCCAGTCCAACGGTTCTAATACACAGTAGTTCTTGACCAGTCCAACGGTTCTAATACACAGTAGTTGTTGGCCAGTCCAGCGGTTCTAATACACAGTAGTTGTTGACCAGTCCAACGGTTCTAATACACAGTAGTTGTTGACCAGTCCAACGGTTCTAATACACAGTAGTTGTTGACCAGTCCAACGGTTCTAATACACAGTAGTTGTTGACCAGTCCAACGGTTCTAATACACAGTAGTTGTTGACCTATCCAACGGTTCTAATACACAGTAGTTGTTGACCAGTCCAACGGCTCTAATACACAGTAGTTGTTGACCTGTCCAACGGTTCTAATACACAGTAGTTGTTGGCCAGTCCAACGGTTCTAATACACAGAAGTTGTTGACCAGTCCAACGGTTCTAATACACAATAGTTGTTGACCAGTCCAACGGTTCTAATACACAGTAGTTGTTGACCTATCCAACGGTTCTAATACACAGAAGTTGTTGACCAGTCCAACGGTTCTAATACACAGTAGTTGTTGACCAGTCCAACGGTTCTAATACACAGTACTTGTTGGCCAGTCCAACGGTTCTAATACACAGTAGTTGTTGACCTGTCCAACGGTTCTCATACACAGTAGTTGTTGGCCAGTCCAACGGTTCTAATACACAGTAGTTGTTGACCAGTCCAACGGTTCTAATACACAGTAGTTGTTGACCAGTCCAACGGTTCTAATACACAGTAGTTGTTGACCAGTCCAACGGTTCTAACACACAGTAGTTGTTGACCAGTCCAACGGTTCTAATACACAGTAGTTGTTGACCAGTCCAACGGTTCTAATACACAGTAGTTGTTGACCAGTCCAACGGTTCTAATACACAGTAGTTGTTGACCAGTCCAACGGTTCTAATACACAGTAGTTGTTGGCCTGTCCAACGGTTCTAATACACAGTAGTTGTTGACCTGTCCAACGGTTCTAATACGCAGTAGTTGTTGGCCAGTCCAACGGTTCTAATACACAGTAGTTGTTGACCAGTCCAACGGTTCTAATACACAGTAGTTGTTGGCCAGTCCAACGGTTCTAATACACAGTAGTTGTTGACCAGTCCAACGGTTCTAATACACAGTAGTTGTTGACCAGTCCAACGGTTCTAATACACAGTAGTTGTTGACCAGTCCAACGGTTCTAATACACAGTAGTTGTTGGCCAGTCCAAAGGTTCTAATACACAGTAGTCGTTGACATGTCCAACGGTTCTAATACGCAGTAGTTGTTGGCCAGTCCAACGGTTCTAATACACAGTAGTTGTTGACCAGTCCAACGGTTCTAATACACAGTAGTTGTTGGCCAGTCCAACGGTTCTAATACACAGTAGTTGTTGACCAGTCCAACGGTTCTAATACACAGTAGTTGTTGACCAGTCCAACGGTTCTAATACACAGTAGTTGTTGACCTATCCAACGGTTCTTATACACAGTAGTTGTTGACCTATCCAACGGTTCTAATACACAGTAGTTGTTGACCAGTCCAACGGTTCTAATACACAGTAGTTGTTGACCAGTCCAACGGTTCTAATACACAGTAGTTGTTGACCAGTCCAACGGTTCTAATACACAGTAGTTGTTGACCAGTCCAACGGTTCTAATACACAGTAGTTGTTGACCTGTCCAACGGTTCTAATACACAGTAGTTGTTGGCCAGTCCAACGGTTCTAATACACAGTAGTTGTTGGCCTGTCCAACGGTTCTAATACACAGTAGTTGTTGACCAGTCCAACGGTTCTAATACACAGTAGTTGTTGACCTATCCAACGGTTCTAATACACAGTAGTTGTTGACCTATCCAACGGTTCTAATACACAGTAGTTGTTGACCAGTCCAACGGTTCTAATACACAGTAGTTGTTGACCTATCCAACGGTTCTAATACACAGTAGTTGTTGACCTATCCAACGGTTCTAATACACAGTAGTTGTTGACCAGTCCAACGGTTCTAATACACAGTAGTTGTTGACCTATCCAACGGTTCTAATACACAGTAGTTGTTGACCTGTCCAACGGTTCTAATACACAGTAGTTGTTGGCCAGTCCAACGGTTCTAATACACAGTAGTTGTTGGCCAGTCCAACGGTTCTAATACACAGTAGTTGTTGGCCAGTCCAACGGTTCTAATACACAGTAGTTCTTGACCAGTCCAACGGTTCTAATACACAGTAGTTGTTGGCCAGTCCAGCGGTTCTAATACACAGTAGTTGTTGACCAGTCCAACGGTTCTAATACACAGTAGTTGTTGACCAGTCCAACGGTTCTAATACACAGTAGTTGTTGACCAGTCCAACGGTTCTAATACACAGTAGTTGTTGACCAGTCCAACGGTTCTAATACACAGTAGTTGTTGACCTATCCAACGGTTCTAATACACAGTAGTTGTTGACCAGTCCAACGGCTCTAATACACAGTAGTTGTTGACCTGTCCAACGGTTCTAATACACAGTAGTTGTTGGCCAGTCCAATGGTTCTAATACACAGTAGTTGTTGACCAGTCCAACGGTTCTAATACACAGTAGTTGTTGGCCAGTCCAACGGTTCTAATACACAGAAGTTGTTGACCAGTCCAACGGTTCTAATACACAGTAGTTGTTGACCAGTCCAACGGTTCTAATACACAGTAGTTGTTGACCAGTCCAACGGTTCTAATACACAGTAGTTGTTGACCTGTCCAACGGTTCTAATACACAGTAGTTGTTGACCAGTCCAACGGTTCTAATACACAGAAGTTGTTGACCAGTCCAACGGTTCTAATACACAGTAGTTGTTGACCTATCCAACGGTTCTAATACACAGTAGTTATTGGCCAGTCCAACGGTTCTAATACACAGTAGTTGTTGACCAGTCCAACGGTTCTAATACACAGTAGTTTTTGACCAGTCCAACGGTTCTAATACACAGTAGTTGTTGACCAGTCCAACGGTTCTAATACACAGTAGTTGTTGACCTGTCCAACGGTTCTAACACACAGTAGTTGTTGACCAGTCCAACGGTTCTAATACACAGTAGTTGTTGACCTCTCCAACGGTTCTAATACACAGTAGTTGTTGACCAGTCCAACGGTTCTAATACACAGTAGTTGTTGACCTGTCCAACGGTTCTAATACACAGTAGTTGTTGGCCAGTCCAACGGTTCTAATACACAGTAGTTGTTGGCCTGTCCAACGGTTCTAATACACAGTAGTTGTTGACCAGTCCAACGGTTCTAATACACAGTAGTTGTTGACCTATCCAACGGTTCTAATACACAGTAGTTGTTGACCTGTCCAACGGTTCTAATACACAGTAGTTGTTGGCCAGTCCAACGGTTCTAATACACAGTAGTTGTTGGCCAGTCCAACGGTTCTAATACACAGTAGTTGTTGGCCAGTCCAACGGTTCTAATACACAGTAGTTCTTGACCAGTCCAACGGTTCTAATACACAGTAGTTGTTGGCCAGTCCAGCGGTTCTAATACACAGTAGTTGTTGACCAGTCCAACGGTTCTAATACACAGTAGTTGTTGGCCAGTCCAACGGTTCTAATACACAGAAGTTGTTGACCAGTCCAACGGTTCTAATACACAGTAGTTGTTGACCAGTCCAACGGTTCTAATACACAGTAGTTGTTGACCAGTCCAACGGTTCTAATACACAGTAGTTGTTGACCTGTCCAACGGTTCTAATACACAGTAGTTGTTGACCAGTCCAACGGTTCTAATACACAGTAGTTGTTGACCAGTCCAACGGTTCTAATACACAGTAGTTGTTGACCAGTCCAACGGTTCTAATACACAGAAGTTGTTGACCAGTCCAACGGTTCTAATACACAGTAGTTGTTGACCAGTCCAACGGTTCTAATACACAGAAGTTGTTGACCAGTCCAACGGTTCTAATACACAGTAGTTGTTGACCTATCCAACGGTTCTAATACACAGTAGTTATTGGCCAGTCCAACGGTTCTAATACACAGTAGTTGTTGACCAGTCCAACGGTTCTAATACACAGTAGTTTTTGACCAGTCCAACGGTTCTAATACACAGTAGTTGTTGACCAGTCCAACGGTTCTAATACACAGTAGTTGTTGACCTGTCCAACGGTTCTAACACACAGTAGTTGTTGACCAGTCCAACGGTTCTAATACATAGTAGTTGTTGACCAGTCCAACGGTTCTAACACACAGTAGTTGTTGACCTGTCCAACGGTTCTAACACACAGTAGTTGTTGACCAGTCCAACGGTTCTAACACACAGTAGTTGTTGACCAGTCCAACGGTTCTAATACACAGTAGTTGTTGGCCAGTCCAACGGTTCTAATACACAGTAGTTGTTGGCCAGTCCAACGGTTCTAATACACAGTAGTTGTTGGCCTGTCCAACGGTTCTAAGACACAGTAGTTGTTGACCTGTCCAACGGTTCTAACACACAGTAGTTGTTGACCAGTCCAACGCTTCTAACACACAGTAGTTGTTGACCTGTCCAACGGTTCTAATACACAGTAGTTGTTGGCCAGTCCAACGGTTCTAATACACAGTAGTTGTTGACCAGTCCAACGGTTCTAATACACAGTAGTTGTTGACCTGTCCAACGGTTCTAATACACAGTAGTTGTTGGCCAGTCCAATGGTTCTAATACACAGTACTTGTTGGCCAGTCCAACGGTTCTAACACACAGTAGTTGTTGGCCAGTCCAACGGTTCTAATACAGAGTAGTTGTTGACCAGTCCAACGGTTCTAATACACAGTAGTTCTTGACCTGTCCAACGGTTCTAACACACAGTAGTTGTTGACCAGTCCAACGGTTCTAACACACAGTAGTTGGTGGCCAGTCCAACGGTTCTAATACACAGTAGTTGTTGACCAGTCCAACGGTTCTAATACACAGTAGTTGTTGACCTGTCCAACGGTTCTAACACACAGTAGTTGTTGACCAGTCCAACGGTTCTAACACACAGTAGTTGTTGACCAGTCCAACGGTTCTAATACACAGTAGTTGTTGACCAGTCCAACGGTTCTAATACACAGTAGTTGTTGACCAGTCCAACGGTTCTAATACACAGTAGTTGTTGACCAGTCCAACGGTTCTAATACACAGAAGTTGTTGACCAGTCCAACGGTTCTAATACACAGTAGTTGTTGACCTATCCAACGGTTCTAATACGCAGTAGTTATTGGCCAGTCCAACGGTTCTAATACACAGTAGTTGTTGACCAGTCCAACGGTTCTAATACACAGTAGTTTTTGACCAGTCCAACGGTTCTAATACACAGTAGTTGTTGACCAGTCCAACGGTTCTAATACACAGTAGTTGTTGACCTGTCCAACGGTTCTAACACACAGTAGTTGTTGACCAGTCCAACGGTTCTAATACACAGTAGTTGTTGACCTCTCCAACGGTTCTAATACACAGTAGTTGTTGACCAGTCCAACGGTTCTAATACACAGTAGTTGTTGACCTGTCCAACGGTTCTAATACACAGTAGTTGTTGGCCAGTCCAACGGTTCTAATACACAGTAGTTGTTGGCCTGTCCAACGGTTCTAATACACAGTAGTTGTTGACCAGTCCAACGGTTCTAATACACAGTAGTTGTTGACCTATCCAACGGTTCTAATACACAGTAGTTGTTGACCTGTCCAACGGTTCTAATACACAGTAGTTGTTGGCCAGTCCAACGGTTCTAATACACAGTAGTTGTTGGCCAGTCCAACGGTTCTAATACACAGTAGTTGTTGGCCAGTCCAACGGTTCTAATACACAGTAGTTCTTGACCAGTCCAACGGTTCTAATACACAGTAGTTGTTGGCCAGTCCAGCGGTTCTAATACACAGTAGTTGTTGACCAGTCCAACGGTTCTAATACACAGTAGTTGTTGGCCAGTCCAACGGTTCTAATACACAGAAGTTGTTGACCAGTCCAACGGTTCTAATACACAGTAGTTGTTGACCAGTCCAACGGTTCTAATACACAGTAGTTGTTGACCAGTCCAACGGTTCTAATACACAGTAGTTGTTGACCTGTCCAACGGTTCTAATACACAGTAGTTGTTGACCAGTCCAACGGTTCTAATACACAGTAGTTGTTGACCAGTCCAACGGTTCTAATACACAGTAGTTGTTGACCAGTCCAACGGTTCTAATACACAGAAGTTGTTGACCAGTCCAACGGTTCTAATACACAGTAGTTGTTGACCAGTCCAACGGTTCTAATACACAGAAGTTGTTGACCAGTCCAACGGTTCTAATACACAGTAGTTGTTGACCTATCCAACGGTTCTAATACACAGTAGTTATTGGCCAGTCCAACGGTTCTAATACACAGTAGTTGTTGACCAGTCCAACGGTTCTAATACACAGTAGTTTTTGACCAGTCCAACGGTTCTAATACACAGTAGTTGTTGACCAGTCCAACGGTTCTAATACACAGTAGTTGTTGACCTGTCCAACGGTTCTAACACACAGTAGTTGTTGACCAGTCCAACGGTTCTAATACATAGTAGTTGTTGACCAGTCCAACGGTTCTAACACACAGTAGTTGTTGACCTGTCCAACGGTTCTAACACACAGTAGTTGTTGACCAGTCCAACGGTTCTAACACACAGTAGTTGTTGACCAGTCCAACGGTTCTAATACACAGTAGTTGCTGGCCAGTCCAACGGTTCTAATACACAGTAGTTGTTGGCCAGTCCAACGGTTCTAATACACAGTAGTTGTTGGCCTGTCCAACGGTTCTAAGACACAGTAGTTGTTGACCTGTCCAACGGTTCTAACACACAGTAGTTGTTGACCAGTCCAACGCTTCTAACACACAGTAGTTGTTGACCTGTCCAACGGTTCTAATACACAGTAGTTGTTGGCCAGTCCAACGGTTCTAATACACAGTAGTTGTTGACCAGTCCAACGGTTCTAATACACAGTAGTTGTTGACCTGTCCAACGGTTCTAATACACAGTAGTTGTTGGCCAGTCCAATGGTTCTAATACACAGTACTTGTTGGCCAGTCCAACGGTTCTAACAC
The DNA here is from genome assembly GCF_964340395.1 of Glandiceps talaboti. Classification (NCBI taxonomy): domain Eukaryota; kingdom Metazoa; phylum Hemichordata; class Enteropneusta; family Spengelidae; genus Glandiceps; species Glandiceps talaboti. Next base: position 1,199,869 of record NC_135565.1, on the reverse strand, counting down.
ACAGTAGTTGTTGGCCAGTCCAACGGTTCTAATACAGAGTAGTTGTTGACCAGTCCAACGGTTCTAATACACAGTAGTTCTTGACCTGTCCAACGGTTCTAACACACAGTAGTTGTTGACCAGTCCAACGGTTCTAACACACAGTAGTTGGTGGCCAGTCCAACGGTTCTAATACACAGTAGTTGTTGACCAGTCCAACGGTTCTAATACACAGTAGTTGTTGACCTGTCCAACGGTTCTAACACACAGTAGTTGTTGACCAGTCCAACGGTTCTAACACACAGTAGTTGTTGACCAGTCCAACGGTTCTAATACACAGTAGTTGTTGACCAGTCCAACGGTTCTAATACACAGTAGTTGTTGACCAGTCCAACGGTTCTAATACACAGTAGTTGTTGACCAGTCCAACGGTTCTAATACACAGTAGTTGTTGACCAGTCCAACGGTTCTAACACACAGTAGTTGTTGACCTGTCCAGCGGTTCTAACACACAGTAGTTGTTGGCCAGTCCAACGGTTTTAATACACAGAAGTTGTTGACCTGTCCAACGGTTCTAACACACAGTAGTTCTTGACCTGTCCAACGGTTCTAACACACAGTAGTTGTTGACCAGTCCAACGGTTCTAACACACAGTAGTTGTTGACCTGTCCAACGGTTCTAACACACAGTAGTTGTTGACCAGTCCAACGGTTCTAATACACAGTTGTTGTTGTTGGCCAGTCCAACGGTTCTAATACACAGTAGTTGTTGACCAGTCCAACGGTTCTAATACACAGTAGTTGTTGGCCAGTCCAATGGTTCTAATACACAGTACTTGTTGGCCAGTCCAACGGTTCTAACACACAGTAGTTGTTGGCCAGTCCAACGGTTCTAATACAGAGTAGTTGTTGACCAGTCCAACGGTTCTAATACACAGTAGTTCTTGACCTGTCCAACGGTTCTAACACACAGTAGTTGTTGACCAGTCCAACGGTTCTAACACACAGTAGTTGTTGGCCAGTCCAACGGTTCTAATACACAGTAGTTGTTGGCCAGTCCAACGGTTCTCATACACAGAAGTTGTTGGCCAGTCCAACGGTTCTAATACACAGTACTTGTTGGCCAGTCCAACGGTTCTAATACACAGTAGTTGTTGGCTAGTCCAACGGTTCTAATACACAGTACTTGTTGGCCAGTCCAACGGTTCTAATACACAGTACTTGTTGGCCAGTCCAACGGTTCTAATACACAGTAGTTGTTGGCAAGTCCAACGGTTCTAATACACAGTAGTTGTTGACCAGTCCAACGGTTCTAATACACAGTACTTGTTGGCCAGTCCAACGGTTCTAACACACAGTAGTTGTTGACCTGTCCAGCGGTTCTAATACACAGTAGTTGTTGGCCAGTCCAACGGTTCTAATACACAGTAGTTGTTGACCAGTCCAACAGTTCTAATACACAGTAGTTGTTGACCAGTCCAACGGTTCTAATACACAGTAGTTGTTGGCCAGTCCAACGGTTCTAATACACAGTAGTTGTTGGCCAGTCCAACGGTTCTAATACAGAGTAGTTGTTGACCAGTCCAACGGTTCTAATACACAGTAGTTCTTGACCTGTCCAACGGTTCTAACACACAGTAGTTGTTGACCAGTCCAACGGTTCTAACACACAGTAGTTGTTGGCCAGTCCAACGGTTCTAATACACAGTAGTTGTTGGCCAGTCCAACGGTTCTCATACACAGAAGTTGTTGGCCAGTCCAACGGTTCTAATACACAGTACTTGTTGGCCAGTCCAACGGTTCTAATACACAGTAGTTGTTGGCCAGTCCAACGGTTCTAATACACAGTACTTGTTGGCCAGTCCAACGGTTCTAATACACAGTACTTGTTGGCCAGTCCAACGGTTCTAATACACAGTAGTTGTTGGCAAGTCCAACGGTTCTAATACACAGTAGTTGTTGACCAGTCCAACGGTTCTAATACACAGTAGTTGTTGGCCAGTCCAACTGTCCAATGGTTCTAATACACAGTACTTGTTGGCCAGTCCAACGGTTCTAACACACAGTAGTTGTTGACCTGTCCAGCGGTTCTAATACACAGTAGTTGTTGGCCAGTCCAACGGTTCTAATACACAGTAGTTGTTGACCAGTCCAACAGTTCTAATACACAGTAGTTGTTGACCAGTCCAACGGTTCTAATACACAGTAGTTGTTGGCCAGTCCAACGGTTCTAATACACAGTAGTTGTTGGCCAGTCCAACGGTTCTAATACACAGAAGTTGTTGACCTGTCCAACGGTTCTAATACACAGTAGTTGTTGACCAGTCCAACGGTTCTAATACACAGTAGTTGTTGACCAGTCCAACGGTTCTAATACACAGTAGTTGTTGGCCAGTCCAACGGTTCTAATAAACAGTAGTTGTTGGCCAGTCCAACGGTTCTAATACACAGTAGTTGTTGACCAGTCCAACGGTTCTAATACACAGTAGTTGTTGGCCAGTCCAACGGTTGTAAAAGATATCAGTTCTTTGCATTGTATGCAAATATTTTTTATTCTGCTATATTGACAAATTTTGCATATTCTTTTAGTTGCTGTTGAGGGAAAATCCTTTATTTCAAGGTATTTTGTAATGCTTTAAATTACACAGATTTATAAATCTAAGGTTTGTAAAATTTAATCCACGGGGTGTTCTTTTCAGAAAAGGACATTGCGTGCAACACTTTAGGAACAAATCTAAGATAGAACCCCGGATTCATTTACACCAAATTAGTATTACAGTACTTGCACCTTTCAAGAACCCCATTGCATTCAAAATAGCACACAGCCATTCCGATAACTACACTGGAAAATAAACAATTCCCCATAGAAACATTGCAACCTCCTCCAACATAGAAACATATCCCTGTACACCCCTCTAACATAGAAATATATCCCTGTACACCCCTCCAACATAGAAATATATCCCTGTACACCCCTCCAACATAGAAATATATCCCTGTTACGCCTCTCTCCTGAAAGAACGCAGTCCTGATACACAACATTGCACGCAACAGAAAAATCGTAATTTTGCTTACTTTTGACACTATTTTAACCCTTCCACTAAACCTCCCAATATTACTCTGGTATAAAACAAATAGCAGTAGAGACCTAAACACGCTCGTGTCTATTGATGTACGGTACAGAGAAGTAACACCATCCGTTGAGGGCAGTTCTCATTAGGACTTAATTCGCTTAGGGAGCCTTCACTATTTACAAGGGGGGACGGCCGGAGGAAATCACACATGGTATGTTAAGAAAAACATGACCCCCCATTCTCCATTTGTAAAAAAGTGACCCTCCCCTTTGTCCCATTTTGTAAAACATGACCCTCCCCATGACAATTACATATTCTGAAAGTTAATCAATATTCCCATTATATGTATACATACAAAATGAATGATTTTGACTCTGTATTAGAAAGCAATATTTGTATATATAAAGTGACAAACAGTAAAAGACTGGCTAGTTACCTTTCTCTTATAATCATACACAATCTAGTTAGCATCTAAAATGTGCTTTCCATGTTGTGCATACTCTGTCTGACCTGGTCACTCGTAAATGTTCCCTGATATCATCATCACGTTCACCTTCAGTATTGCCATTATCAGTGTCCCTTTAATCATCATCACTGCTACCATTACCATCATATTTTAACAACAACATTCACGGACAGTGTGAATGATAAGGTGAGATGGTACACTCAACAATATGCATCATTTTATTAAACAATTTTCCAAAAATATATGTAGTTTTATTTGTTGTATTTTGGCATGTAAAGTACCAGTAAAAATAAATGTTGAGTGCTCATTTCACTTTTACATCTCAAAACACATAAAACAACCCTTACCAAAATGAAACGGTAAAAAGTATGCTTAAAGTGTCTTTATTCTATACTTGAATTATACTTTGGAATGTCAAGTACATTTCAATTATACTTAAAATATACTCAAGTATACTTAAATTATAAATTGACAATATGAATTTTCAATTTTGTCACAAAACTACGGATGTGACCCTCCCCAAACATTGTAATGCAAAATATGACCCCCCCCCCCAAGAACAGGTTTATAAAATGTGACCCCCCCCCCCCCCAATTCCTTCGGCCCTCCCCCTGTGAATACTGAAGGCTCCCTCAGGGCGGCCCTTTTTTTTCCTGAGGAATTTTCAGGTGGGGCGGGCTGTCTTTTTAATTCTTTGTCCTATTTGTCCTCTCAATCTCTACTTTGTTATTTCTTCCTTATTGGATTCCTCGCGATAGGTCGTCTCCCTTCACTATGGCACTTATTGGATTCCTCGTGAAAGGTCGTCTCCCTTCACTATGGCACTTATTGGATTCCTCGTGATAGGTCGTCTCCCTTCACTATGGCACTTATCGGATTCCTCATGATAGGTCGTCTCCCTTCACTATGGCACTTATTGGATTCCTCACGATAGGTCGTCTCCCTTCACTATGGCACTTATTGGATTCCTCGTGATAGGTCGTCTCCCTTCCCTATGGCACTTATTGGATTCCTCGTGATAGGTCGTCTCCCTTCACTATGGCACTTATTGGATTTCTCGTGATAGGTCGTCTCCCTTCACTATGGCACTTATCGGATTCCTCATGATAGGTCGTCTCCCTTCCCTATGGCACTTATCGGATTCCTCGTGATAGGTCGTCTCCCTTCACTATGGCACTTATCGGATTCCTCGTGATAGGTCGTCTCCCTTCACTATGGCACTTATCGGATTCCTCGTGATAGGTCGTCTCCCTTCACTATGGCACATATTGGATTCCTCGCGATAGGTCGTCTCCCTTCACTATGGCACATATTGGATTCCTCGCGATAGGTCGTCTCCCTTCACTATGGCACATATTGGATTCCTCGCGATAGGTCGTCTCCCTTCACTATGGCACATATTGGATTCCTCGCGATAGGTCGTCTCCCTTCACTATGGCACATATTGGATTCCTCGGGACAGGTCGTCTCCCTTCACTATGGCACATATTGGATTCCTCGCGATAGGTCGTCTCCCTTCACTATGGCACATATTGGATTCCTCGCGATAGGTCGTCTCCCTTCACTATGGCACTTATTGGATTCCTCGTGGTAGGTCGTCTCCCTTCACTATGGCACTTATCGGATTCCTCGTGATAGGTCGTCTCCCTTCACTATGGCACTTATTGGATTCCTCGTGATAGGTCGTCTCCCTTCACTATGGCACTTATCGGATTCCTCGTGATAGGTCGTCTCCCTTCACTATGGCACTTATTGGATTCCTCACGATAGGTCGTCTCCCTTCACTATGGCACTTATCGGATTCCTCGTGATAGGTCATCTCCCTTCACTATGGCACTTATCGGATTCCTCGTGATAGGTCGTCTCCCTTCACTATGGCACTTATTGGATTCCTCGTGAAAGGTCGTCTCCCTTCACTATGGCACTTATCGGATTCCTCGTGATAGGTCGTCTCCCTTCACTATGGCACTTATTGGATTCCTCGTGAAAGGTCGTCTCCCTTCACTATGGTACAATTGACAAACATCCAGTACCACTTTAAACGATGAATAATCATCTTCCTTGGAGATGTCTACCTGTAGTAGTAATGGCATGAGGGTGAGAATGGGGCTCCGAACATGGACAAAGTTCATCCAGGTCGCATGGTAGTTGGGTTTAAAGAGCTGACCAGAGTGTGGTTGTTACGTACAGGTTTGAACCCTTAAAAGTTTGGGTTGAACTGTGTAGGGAAACTTTTGGCGATACATTCTCGGATCGGTAATAGTTGATCCTTCTAGCTGAACGTTTTGAAAACAACTATAGGGTCTCTTCTAGACTGTCGACAGTCGTTCGAGCCTTTTTTGCTACGTTTCATCTTTAGAGTCATCGCCTCGCTCCGTAGCACTGAATACTAATGCGTACTGATAGGAAGTGCGAGTGCCGATCGGCACGAACGACTCACAATTCTGGCCCTTCTCAAAGTATAAGTTGTCCGCGGAGATGTGCAAGACTTGTTTCATCACAATCACATGCATTTTCTGAGCTATCAGTATCACAATTGTCTCCATCACTGCCTAGAACATGCATTACAGAAATGTCACTTTCAGTCTTAGAGTCACTACTATCTGTTTCACTCATACCCATGATATTAGTTTTAATTTCATTTGCAGTCATTTTTTTAGATCTAAATTCTGGTGTTCCTACTACGTGAGTGGATATTATGTCTATTTTTTCTCAGTTTAATTTTCTCTGTTTTGGCGATTTATGCTTATCAAGATATTTATCTAACTCTTTCACTTTCAGTTTTTCAAGAACAACTTCATCCATTCATAGTCATTATATTTCTTCTCTTTTTTTCTGTTGCTTTTCCCAATGTTTGGATCGGACATAGACCCTCCACCAGGAGGGTCTATGGATCGGATGTTTTTTTACTCTCTCCAGGTTTTTCAGATGTTCAGTGTAGTTTTTGACAACACTTATGCTGACAATATATTTCTCTGCAAAACGAGATATAGCAATTTCATCATGTAATTGTTTGAAGCATACATATTTTTTATGTTGGCACTGGGGTTGGAAGTCATCTACAGTTCGGTGTGTGTTTGCGAAAGCACCTAATACTGGAAACAGGTGTTAAACTTATATATCAGTCAAAGTATAACAAGCAAAAATGTTGACAGTTGAATTATTTCAGTTTTTGACTATTCCTTCTAGCAATAAAAATGTTCACATTTATACTTGCACTGTTGACAAGCTGAGCAACACAAACCGGCATTGGAACTAAAGTTGTATTCAATACATATCGAAAAAGTAGAACAGTTGTGAAGTATTTAAAGTATACCCGCATTGCCCAATGGAATATGTTGTTCTTGCCATTGTGCATGAAATGGTTATCTTGTTTTTTTTTAATAATATAATGATTTACCCTAGCCTGTAAAAGTTTATACACAGAAACTTTATAAGTTATTTATGAGTATTTTTTAGACCAACTGAACAAAGGTTTAGAGGTTCAACGGCTATACACATGGCGCTGAAGCTGTGTTTGTGTGTGTGTGTTTTGTAATTGAATGCAGACAGACAGACAGACAGGCAGGCAGGCAGGCAGACAGGCAGGCAGGCAGGCAGGCATACATACATACATACATACATACGTATGTATGTATATGTACATTGTGTATGTATAGTGTGTTTGTGTATGTGTGTAAGTGTATGGGGTGTCATGGAAAAAATCAAGAACTTGCAGGGGGGCATCACTTTTCCAAAGCTTTTGTAGGGGGGGGGCACGAAAAAAATACACAAGGAAAAAGGGAAATCCTCTGGGGTCCCCCTGGAAGTAAAATCTGGACACTCCCTTATTATACCATGTCTTCGCCGGTACTTTCATTTGTTTTACATAGTTGTGTTTTGTAAGTCCCAATGTTATGTAATTGTCTCTTGTATTTGAGACATTTTAATTATAGGACTGAATGTTATGTTAGCAAACTTGGGATAACATCGATTGGTGTCCGATTTTTGAGAATATCTCTCTATTTGATATTGGACTCCATTGTTGGAACAATATGTTTGTTCATGAAGAATTGCTGCTTGTTTTTTGAACTCTTCCTGTTTGCTTTGTGCTCGTTTGTATTTCATATTATTTGCCTGAATGTTGTATTCTGTATATTGCACAGCCACTACCTTTCCTCCAACACCCTTCCTCCATCTTCTATAGCTTCTGCCATGAACGATGCACACTGCTCACTAGCTGACAGGTGGGGCAGCTGTAGACGTAGTCTCTCTGCTAGACCTCGGATGTTCTTCCGATACAATACGACACACGACCGAACATCGCTATCGAGGATGGAACATCCAAGTGCAAGCCCTCATCGAAAGAAAGCCCGAACGTCTAGCAGCAAGACTACTGTAGACGCCATGTTGAATGTCAGATGTTCGCACAATCTTGCCGTCGAGGGCGTTGTTGTTGGGATAACAGAGGGTCGGGCTAGGCTAAATTAAAAGGCCGAGTCTGCTGACAAGCGCTTGTCACCAGAACAATATGCTGCTGACAAGCGTGACCTTTGACACCCATTGTGATGCGTTTTAGCGTCAAGTGTAAAACGTTCTTATTACCCTTGAAATTGACTGCACTTTATCACTTTATCAAACACCATCAGTTTTTAAAACTGTTAATTTACGTGTGATAGCTCCTGTTTTTTCCAACAACCGCGAAGTCCGCCGCGTACACACATGTACACTTCACCGCCTATGCTCCATGGCCATGACCATGGCCGCGTATGTGATGTAGTACTAGTAGTAGTACTACGTGCAACGTGTAAACAGTAAAGGTAATTAATCTAAAACAACTAAAGTTTGTTGCATCAATAACATTCATTATTGTGAAGGACAGGTAAAATGCGTATAGTTTTTGTGATGTTGCGTGGTCTTTTTACTTGTTTTATCCCATGTGCAGTGATGGCCTCAAAGTAATGACATTTGACCTGAACAGCTGACGACAGCTCACCGGCCGCGCAAGTTAAACGCCGAATCGTGAAATAAACATTAAATCTCAAGTACTATTAAAGCTGGGGTGGGAAACTTGAAACTACTACAGGAAAACGACACGGTGACGGTATTACTCCATTCCGGGACTTAATTCTGTCAAAGGTACGGGTCAGTACTAGCGCACATGTTGACGTCGACCAGGCTGTAGTACACGTACACACGTACGCTCGGCGCTTGTCACGAGAACAATATGCTGCTGACAAGAGCTGGTCACCAGACACTCCGAAATTGGCCAAGGGTTTTTTTGGTTTCGGAGCTGAAAATTAGGGTTGGTCGGAAGATGAGAAACAGAAAAAAAGGGCCGCCCTTAGGGACTATAACTCATAGAGAATACAGAATACTAGTAACATATATACATTTTGTATCTTACAGTCAATGGAGAATCGACAGGAATCAGTGTGACGTTTACAGACGAAGTAATAGCAAGTCCCAAACCTAAACCTAAAAAATCACCTAACTCCAAAAGAGGACCGGGTCGCCGGGAGAGTTTTATTCCCAACGGTATTGGGAGACGTGAGAGTTTTCGACCAAATGGTCTTCCAGGTAAAAACAAATATGTTATGTCTACTGTGTAATAGTAATGTCTACTGTGTACTGGTAATGTGTACTGGGTAATAGTAATATGTGCTGGGTAATAGTAATGTCTACTGTGTACTAGTAATGACTACTGTGTACTAGTAATGTGTGCTGGGTAATAGTAATGTCTACTGTGTACTAGTAATGTGTGCTGGGTAATAGTAATGTCTACTGTGCACTAGTAATGTGTGCTGGGTAATAGTAATGTCTACTGTGTACTAGTAATGTCTACTGTGTACTAGTAATGTGTGCTGGGTAATAGTAATGTCTACTGTGTACTAGTAATGACTACTGTGCACTGGTAATGTGTGCTGGGTAATAGTAATGTCTACTGTGTACTGGTAATGTGTGCTGGGTAATAGTAATGTCTATTGTGTACTAGTAATGTGTGCTGGGTAATAGTAATATCTACTGTGTACTGGTAATGTGTGCTGGGTAATAGTAATGTCTATTGTGTACTAGTAATGTGTGCTGGGTAATAGTAATGTCTACTGTGTACTAGTAATGTGTGCTGGGTAATAGTAATGTCTACTGTGTACTAGTAATGTGTGCTGGGTAATAGTAATGTCTACTGTGTACTAGTAATGTGTGCTGGGTAATAGTAATGTCTATTGTGTACTAGTAATGTGTGCTGGGTAATAGTAATGTCTACTGTGTACTAGTAATGTGTGCTGGGTAATAGTAATGTCTACTGTGTACTAGTAATGTGTGCTGGGTAATAGTAATGACTACTGTGTGCTAGTAATGTGTGCTGGGTAATAGTAATGTCTACTGTGTACTAGTAATGAGTGCTGGGTAATAGTAATATGTGCTGGGTAATAGTAATGTGTGCTGGGTAATAGTAATGTCTACTGTGTACTAGTAATGTGTGCTGGGTAATAGTAATGTCTACTGTGTACTGGTAATATGTGCTGGGTAATAGTAATGTGTGCTGGGTAATAGTAATGTCTACTGTGTACTAGTAATGAGTGCTGGGTAATAGTAATATGTGCTGGGTAATAGTAATGTGTGCTGGGTAATAGTAATGTCTACTGTGTACTGGTAATGTCTGCTGAGAACTGGTAATATCTACTGGTACTGGTAATTTCTACTCCTTATTGAAAAGGAAGGGCTTTGTTTTCAATAAGGCCAAAGTAAAAATTGTGTGTTTCCGATAACTGATCCTAGTTTAAGCCGCCAACCCTAAACATTTTTCTTCTTGACCTCCATGCATGTCTGTTTAGTTTCTCCAGTGATGTCTGTACACATTTCATCAAACTATCACAAAAGGAGCAGTCTGACCGACATTTTGTTTCTTTTTGGGTGGAAGCAATATTTTGTTCAAATATGAAAACAATTTAAAAAAATGAAATAAAATAAAATCCCGACTTACCTATTCTATTTTCTGAGGCCATGTTATCAGAAACACATAATTATTTTTAATAATAATAATAATAATAATTATAATAATAGTACATGATAATAATAATTATTGTAATAATCGGGTTTACTCCAATATTAACCACCCTACCTGGGGTAGTTTTGTATGCTGAGTTCAAAAAAGGGGGTCATTTTATGAACATCTGTTGCCATGGTAACCAAAATCACCATAATATGTTAATCATTTGTCCAAAAATTGACATAAAACATTGAAAAAAAAAGATAATACAGTGAAAAAATGTCCTTGTATTAGACATGTATTAGTTAGTGCTACCTGGTGTAACATAAATTGTATAAAATTGGAAAGCTGTTTCCATGGAAACATATGGTAGAGTAAAACATGTTGTGTTGGTTAAACACCTACATATCTGGAAAATAACATGATAAACCTAATCAGGGATCTGCCGACGCCGGTCGGCACCGGTCGCTAGCGTCCGGGACTCAGCCTTGCCGACCACCACTCAAAGGTTGCCGACCACCACCTTCAAGTGTCACCGACCCCACGATCACTTTAATAATTACACATTTATTTTCTGCCCACATGGGCGTATTGATTTAAAAGATAATGAAGTATGAAAATGTCTTTGAGAAAAGAACAATGTAGACGACCATTAATTACAATAATGACAAATACTTGACTATTTATAAAGACGAAGTGTGAATTGACAACAGCTGACGCTGCATGTGTACAGTATGTGTGTGAATTACAGGGCAAACACGATGCTGCAGACTTTCGACTAGCATTCTTCAGCGTCGTCAAAAAAGTATAACAGCCTCATATACCTTTTATAAAGTGTTGACGTTGTGTCCGATCATTAGTTTTCTGTTCAATTTTACTCTGAAAACACTTTTAGTTAGTAGTTTGCCATCGTACATAGCACGACGATGAAAACACGTAATTTCCAAAATGGCGGGTGGTGACGTCACAAACTATCGCGAGGTCTCATGTATCACGAGATTTCGTCTAAACGTGATGGGTATGTGTGGATATACGCAACTTTTTAGAGTTTTGAAACTGCAGTCGTCTTTGGATATTTAGTTTGATTGAAACAACTTTAGCTTTTCAGAAAACTAATCAAAAACTGATTGAAAAAAAATCGATGTGCAAAGACTGAGATTAGAGTTATAAATCAGTAGAGAAAGAAAAGTTGGTTTTATCTTTTTCATTGGCAACTTTGATCATACACCATATACTTTGAGTGTACCATTAATTTATTCATGAATATTAATTATGCAAATTGACATGAATATGACCGGGACTACTCTCAAGCTTGGCAGAACCCTGCCTAATTATAACATAGTTTATTAGCATATTGACCGTCCTATCTTGAGTAGTTTGTTATGCCGAGTTCAAAAATAGATATCATTTTAGGAACATCTGTTGCCATGGTAACCTAAATCACCATATTATGCATTATTAGGCAAAATTTATGTAAAATTCGAAGAAAAATTTTTTTACAAACAAAATCCTTACTTTTGGCATATATGCACTAATGCTATCCATTGTAAGACAGATTATCTAAAATTGGAGAGTGGCTTCCATGGAAACATAAAATACGCTTACTTTACAAATGCCATGTTTTAGTAAAAAAAATTACATCTGACATACACCTACAAACGAATGGGTTTGCTATTAAAATACCAAATAGTTTGTTACTCCAAGTCCTAATAAAATATGCAACTAGTCACAAACTGAGTGGTTGTAAATGCTTGACATGTATGTCAGAAGATCTGGGCCGATTACAAGGTCTAATTACGATCCCAATTTTTTGAAGGGCCGGCCGGGCCAACTACACTACAACATGTCACGCGCAAGGAGGGTGCTACTATATGTCACGTGAATATAAACAACCCGGTGTGCGGGAATGTGAAGAAAATTGCAGGCCTTCGCTAGTTTTCTGTTAAATATTAAATGTATACACTGGCAACTGTTTGCAATAATGACAGAAATTACGATTTAATACAAATTACTCAGCTTTTAAATACAACCCCATCGTGACATATTCTTTTCAGTAACTGTTGTGCTGACATTTACAAACATGTACGTTAACGAAGTCATCAGCTCTACATACCTTTTGCTATGCACAAAATTCAACTTTCCTTTCTTGGCAGTGTAAATCATATACATATATGCATACGTAGTACATAGTCTTCAGTTGAATATATGACATAATCATGGATAAGCAATTAATGTAACGTAGGTCCGGTTTGACAAGACATTGACACCCGATACCAAAACATACATCCAAAGTTGCGTTCAAGGAAACCGTTAGTTGCTTCATGATTAAACACTGTCCGTTTACACAGAGGTTATTTCCACGCAAATATATAGCCGTCACAAAATAATTGAATATTAGGTATCCTGTGCAACTCTGTAGGGTTGCACTCGTGCTGTATATGCTGCTGTTCGAAGCATACGATATGCAGTCCGACATAAACTCACGAGCAAATTCAAATATGGCCGGTTAGTCTTATCACAGTATCGTGTAGTCTGCAGGAAACGTCCTCAATAACAATAAGTAAACATCAGTAAGCGTCTAAAAAAATAAACCACACTTGGTAGAGTTTTTTTTAGTGTATGTTCGTTGAATTTAGCAGTCAGTATTGCCAAAGGAGTCATCACAATACAGATTTTGAGTGAAATTTTGTTGTGGATTTCTCTCATTGATCCACATAATACTGTGGTCTGATTGTTGCATGATGGGAAAGTTTGGACCGGCCGATGAGGGCAGCATTCGAATGACAAACTCAGGTCTGGCACCAGCCCCCCCCCCCCCCTACACACACAAACAAACACACACACACTCACTCACATACTTTTTTAAAAAAAATTCATGTTTTCTGTTTATTATTCATTTTAAGCTTTATAAAGGAAAAATGTCCACATCTTATGATCCCTAAATATATTCTATAAGCTCACACGGATACATTTTATTGAAAGCACCATTCCTCTAAAAAAAAAATTGTGCAGACATTTTTATTATAATGTACTATTAAAACCCCTTAACTTGTAATAATAATAATAATAATAATAATAATAATAATAATAATAATAATAATAATAATAATAAGTTTATTCAGTACTTTGGCCACTGGCCTATGGTACAAAAAAATATAAAGTTACATAAACGGACACTTGAGGTTCACAAGCAATACAATAAGAATAAACCCCAAATCATACCAAAAAAATCAAAAGGAAATTTTGTATGGCTGATACATTACTCGTTAAAATTATCCCGCATTTTCAATGCTGCATATAGAAAGCATGCAACATTTTTCACAGTTGGGATATTGTCAGTATTCATGAGTCTTACAAACTTGTCAAAATGAGGCTGGTTACGATAATACAGAGGAATAAACTTATTAATAATTATTTTTAATTCACCTAGTAAGGAATATAACATTATGTTGTTGTTGTTGTTGTTTGAGTGCAAAATGATTATTAAAGTGGCACAAACTGAGTTTATATATACTTATGTGAAAATATTTGATTTACTCTTCTAGTATAATGTTAACATCAATGCATACCTTCTGTGACATTACAATTTGTGTTCTAGCATTCTTTGAACTGTTCATTGCATAGTAGGGAGTTCCTGTATATTTTTGATAGGTACCTTACACACACAATCCTTGTCAAAAAGCTTAGCATTTGAGGTTTTGTGAGGTACCTTACACACACAATCCTTGTCAAAAAGCTTAGCATTTGAGGTTTTGTGAGGTACCTTACACACACAATCCTTGTCAAAAAGTTTAGCATTTGAGGTTTTGTGCAACAATTTACTCTAAAACAGGAGATATCAAAGGTTGCGTGTCGATAAACCGTAATTTGGTGTGGTTTCGAAAGCTGTCGCGCACCTAGACGTTGTCTTGTCGCCTCAGAATAGCACTTCTCATGTTTTAGAATAAATTGTTGCATAAACCTCTCGAATACTAAGAATTAATTAAAGGGAATTAGACTATGTTTAGTCTTGGTTCTTATACAGTATCATTACCCATTTACACCACCACTCACTAGTCTAGTTCCTATACAGTATCATTACCTATTTACACCACCACTCACTAGTCTAGTTCCTATACAGTATCATTACCCATTTACACCACCACTCACTAGTCTAGTTCCTATACAGTATCATTACCCATTTACACCACCACTCACTAGTCTAGTTCCTATACAGTATCATTATCCATTTACACCACCACTCACTAGTCTAGTTCCTATACAGTATCATTACCCATTTACACCACCACTCACTAGTCTAGTTCCTATACAGTATCATTACCCATTTACACCACCACTCGCATAGTCTAGTTCCTATACAGTATCGTTATCATTTACACCACCACTCGCATAGTCTAGTTCCTATACAGTATCGTTATCATTTACACCACCACTCACATAGTCTAGTTCCTATACAGTATCATTACCATTTACACCACCACTCGCATAGTCTAGTTCCTATACAGTATCATTACCATTTACACCTCCACTCACTCTAGTTCCAATACAGTATCATTACCATTTACACCTCCACTAACATAGTCTAGTTCCTATATACAGTATCATTACCATTTATACCTCCACTCACATACTCTAGTTCCAATACAGTATCATTACCATTTACACCTCCACTCACATAGTCTAGTTCCTATATACAGTATCATTACCATTTATACCTCCAGTCACATAGTCTAGTTCCAATACAGTATCGTTACCATTTACACCTCCACTCACATAGTCTAGTTCCAATACAGTATCGTTACCATTTACATCTCCACTTATATAGTCTAGTTCCAATACAGTATCGTTACCATTTACATCTCCAGTCACATAGTCTAGTTCCTATACAGTATCGTTACCATTTATACCTCCAGTCACATAGTCTAGTTCCTATACAGTATCGTTACCATTTACACCTCCAGTCACATAGTCTAGTTCCAATACAGTATCGTTACCATTTACATCTCCAGTCACATAGTCTAGTTCCAATACAGTATCGTTACCATTTACACCTCCAGTCACATAGTCTAGTTCCAATACAGTATCGTTACCATTTACATCTCCAGTCACATAGTCTAGTTCCAATACAGTGTCGTTACCATTTACACCACCACTTACATACTCTAGTTCCTATACAGTATCGTTACCATTTACACCTCCACTCACAGTCTAGTTCCTATACAGTATCATTACCATTTACACCTCCACTCACAGTCTAGTTCCTATACAGTATCATTACCATTTACATCTCCAGTCACAATTAGTCTAGTTCCTATACAGTATCATTACCATTTACACCTCCACTCACTAGTCTAGTTCCTATACAGTATCATTACCATTTACACCTCCACTCACTCTAGTTCCAATACAGTATCGTTACCATTTACATCTCCAGTCACCTCCTTTAGCGACCACGTTGGCATCCAGACTAGAATATAATGTATGTGTGTCTCAAAACCCAAATGCTCTTTCGAAAACTTTCACGCCTTGAATGATAAATTAACTTTATGTCATATACAGTGCTCTGTTCCGGGTATTATTTTAATGTGTTTACCATCATGTGGCATCCATCGTTGTGGTGTGACCGCTACAATTTGTATTATGGTTTACGTTGATACACACACACACACACACACACACACACACACACACACACACACACACACACATATATATATATATATATATATATATATATATATATATACATATATACATATACATATACATATAGATATATATATATATGTGTGTGTGTGTGTGTGTGTGTGTGTGTGTGAAATGCATAAGGGAGCCGTCAATATTTATGGCCCGGGGGGGGGGGGGGGTCGGAGGAATCTAAGGGGGTCACTTAAAAATTGGAGATGGAGGGGGGGGGGGGGGGCTACTCAAAAATGAGAGAAAGGTAGGGGGTGGGGGGCTACTCAAAAATTTGTTCACAAAACTTCCGTACACGAAAATGGTGAGTAAACTGTAACACCAAATACAATTTTATTGTCAAAATTTCTGATAAATGAAAAATATGGTATAGAAAATACACAAATTGTCAAAATTTCTGATTATTGAAAATTATATTCCAGTGAAGTTTGTGACGTCATCCCTCAACATTATTTCTGATAATGTACACTATTATTGCAGATGACATACATCGGCACCAAAACCCTGTGTAAATTTAATTCAATTTTACTTTTCACCATCTGCAAATTCACTGGTATTGGCAAAACTGTAAAATAATAACAATAATGCACGCCCTGCCAATCCATCATGGACTCAAGCAAACTTTGCACTCCATAATGTACTTGGCTGTCGCCTCACACAATTATGTCATGCAAAGGTTGCTTTTGCCCAGTATCGGCTGGCAGGGTGTGCATTATTGTCTAAATATATAGAAAATGCAATCCCTGAATCACAGTTTTGTAGGATGTCATCTGGCCTGATAGAATTGTTGCAGTACATGTACTGGCATAATATCTCACAGAAATGAGAAAACACTGCTATTGCGGATTCCCTTAACCCTTTCTGTACTGGAGAAGAATATGAAACAATACGGATAATCGATTTGTAAATGTAGTAATACTACATCATCAGGAAGTAATATTTCTCAATCTAAAATCAAGTTGATATATGGAAAAAAAACTTGCAGACTAACAAGAAATTTTGCCTTAAAAAAATGGCGGGAGAGTTTTTAGTACTGAAAGGGTTAATAGCCGACAGATTAAATTAAGTACCAAGTGATAGACAACTTTGTTTGCTGTGTATAAGAGTCTAGTTGCTAATATTAGTATTATGACAAGACCATGGTAACTGTGGTATACATGTACAGGGTACATTGTTTCAAATTGTTATAAGGCTCAAAAACAAAGCACAAGACAGTGTCAGTGTTTTATAAGGAGTAAAATAAAAGGAGACATGTCTGAAACTCGTGTGTAAGATACAATAATGAGAAATGGCATGAAATGGCATGAGACAGCTATAGGAAATTTAACCATATGTTTATAGCTGTTACATACTGGGAAGCAGTTGATATTGAATCAGTTTCTGAAAGATTTGCCTTTTTAAATACCTTGAAAAAAATGGATGAGGCAATACAGCAAACTTATGCCAAACAAGTGTTTGTCTACACTGTTTAGGTGAAACTAGTTAACTGCATCAAAACATATGCAGTTGACTGAATTGGAGTACCAAGATTGTCAGCTCAAATACTATAGTGTATCTAAAATGTTAATCCCTGTCTGTTTTTGAAATCTCCTGAGTGTACTGTAAAAACAATACATCCCAGCTTTCCATTTTTTTAAATCATTCACTTTAAACTTCTGTAAATACCTCTTTACCATATTTCTTTTTATATATGAACATAACATCTGAATATAAATTATGAGAAATACATAAATGTAACTTTTATAAATAACAAGTGATATATATATGAAACATTTTAAACATATATTTCCCTGAATGGAAAACTTTAACAACTGAGAGTCAACGAGTTAGAAAAATATTTAGATCATCATCATCTAAGTAAAAAAGGAAAGAAAGATGATAAAATCAAAGCAATCATGGCAGACTGTCTCAGGAAATCAAATGTGGATACCTCAATGTTAAAAAAAGTTACTTTATCAACTGAAAGTGAAACAGATGACAATAGTGATGATGATGATGTTGTGATCCATGAACTTGATGGTACATGTAGTGACAGTGAACATGAACAAAGTAACATTATGAGTCAAATCTCAACAGAGTCAGTGGTTGTAACAAGAGGTGGTAGGAGGGCTGGTTCCTGGTACACATGACACTTTAAAATTAATGGCCACCATGTCACCATTTTGTAAGTAACTCAGTATCTCAATACATATTTTGCAGTAACTAACCAAGTGCACATCTCCTCAATATCTTGTTATCACCACATGTATAGTACAAGTGATGAATGCCTGTAGTTCATATACCACACATGTACAGAACAATTCCTCCGACCCCCCCCCAGGCCATAAATAATGACAGCTCCCTAAGGAACTTGTGAGACAGTCCAAATCAATAAATGCAATCCGACCAGGGGCATGAGACAACAATTCTGGTGATCTGAATATAATAATGGCATACAGGTAATAAAGGCCCAAGTTAGATGAGTCACATTTACATACTTACTTCTTTATTTTAATTTTATTTTAATAAACTCATTATACGCGTCTACACATATTTGTTATTTTGGGTATAAGGCCAGAAATGATTATATGTATGTATGTATGTATGTATGTATGTATGTATGTATGTATGTACTTGTACACTTTCTGGTCTTTTAAAAAATGAAACATTTTTAATAATCGCAGAAAAAGTTTATATAAATATGTTAGACTCCAAAAAAGAATAAAGGAAAAGAAAGTATAGTGATAGATTTAGTCTGTAATGCTTTATCTGTTACCAACATTAATGGAACATGATCATGGTGCAAAATCGACGCACTGCTTGCCGTGCTCGAGCTCAAATGCATTCCTAGTAATACAGAGGGGTAGGACGCGGCATCGAATAAACCAATCAGGACGCTTCAAATCGAACATGTGATCCATGAATTTTCTCTCGAAACTTGATAGCACCTGCTGCCCTCTTGTGGTGAGATATATATTTCGCATGTTGCAGTACATTGTCATGATTGTGGAGTTTGCGGGACAATAAAGCAGATTGCCGAAACAGCATATTATTGGAAATGAAGCTCCGAAACGTCGCGTCTTTTGCGAGGGAAATAAACAACAACACAATTGATAGTTACGGTAGGCTCGAACACACAGTCGATTCCGGTCTATATTATTTTCATAAAATTACGTAAATATAATCAGTTGTCTTCATATCTGTGTCTCTTCAAAATATACACTTTGAATGTAGGAGAAAACGTAACAACATCATTTGACTGAGTAAACAAATATTCGTAAGTTTGCCCGAAACAGAAAGCGTCCGTTGAACGAGGGCGATGTGGTTTCGCGCATACGACGAAAAAGAACACTAAAGTGTCCTACCCCTTAATTCTTTTTTAGCAATTGAGCAAATTGAGCAAATGCTGAACTCGTGGAGGTTGAAATTTAAAATTCCAGTACTTTCATGGACGTTTGCCAAGATTCGAATCATTCAGCTCGCAATCACGCGACAAGACAGAGAAGTAAATTCTACGGCCGATGGGGGCGCTATTCAATCGGTACACTCCTGGCGCAGCGTCCGATCCCGTACCTCATTAGAGAGGTTTAGATACACGTTAGAACGCGTACGCCTACGGGAGCGTTATCGTGCAGGCGTACTGGTAATGACGCGTACAAAATTGTGTTTAGTTATGCGTTCCATAATTACAAGTAATGTTATGCAGTGGAATGTGAACGCGCGCGTTGACATCTTCAGTCCAGCCAGACACATGCCTTTGATTTCTAAATTTGTCCGTACTTTAGCCATTTTTCCTGCAACTACCCAAACCAAAAACCAAAAAATTAGTTTAAAGTTATGCTTCCGAACTTTGATATAAAAAATACGACATTTAATATAAGAAAATGACAAAAACTCAACACGTATTTACAGTTACGTATAGACCACCATTTTGACGGAGCGTCGCTTGATACAGAACGCCTGAGTTGCTTCGAATCAAGTGACTATGACGCTACACGTATAGAACACACGTAAATACGCGCATCTAAACCTCTCTATTCTATTTATATTCCAGCGCGATTCGAGTTGAATATATGTAATTCTCTGTGTATTATAATTAGATATTAATTATCGATACAAGATACTGAAATAATACAGACATTTGCAAAACAGTAAAGAAACTGCATGGAGTGCTAAGAAAAGTAACCAACCAAAACATTGGGCAAATTTTCGCAAGATTCGCAATAGGCTGAAAAATATGTTGACGACAAAGGGACCGGTCAGTTTCTTCGGCCTGGGGGGGGGGGGTCCGGTGGATTGGGAGGGGGGTCACTCTGTTTTTGAAATTGGCAGTAGGGGGGGGGGGTCATGCTGTTTTCAGAATTGTGGATAGGGGGGGGGGGGGTCATCGTGTTTTGGATTGTGATGGAAGAAAAAAATCCTTTTTCTACAATGGCATATAGCCTTGTCTGAAATGTGGTACATGTCAATATTTGTTCTTCTCCCTGTTTCTTACATGAATTCTTTAATATTACTTATTAGTTCAAGCATAACTATAAATATACATATACATGTATTACCTAGCTACCACACCACATGGACCCCCACATGAGGTGGACATATCCCTGTCTCAAGTTCTTCCCCTCTTACTGTCAAGATGCTATCAAAGTATATTTCAAAAGTATTTCAACCCTGTGTAGTTGCTTTTTACATGTTGATGCTGTCTTGTAAAGCTTGGAAATTATTGTCTGAAAGGGTCTGAATAGTCTCAAAATTGACTTTTCAGAGTAAAAAACCTCCAGGACTTCTAGGGGGAGACCCTAGGACCCCCCCCCCCCCCACTACATGAGGTGTACACATCCCAGTCTCAAGCTCTCCCCACCTCTTACTGTCAAGATGCTATCAAACTTAATATTTCAAAAAAGAATTTCTTTTTACATGTTGTTGCTGTCTTGTAAAGCTTGGAAATTATTGTCTGAAAAATAAGGGCCTGAATAGTCTCAAAATTGACTTTTCAGAGTAAAAAACCTCCAGGGCTTCTAGGGGAAGACCCCCTAGGACCCCCATAAGACATATACATTTTCCCTGCCCAAGCTTTCCTATACCTTTCACTGTCAAGATGCTATTAAACTCCTTTTGGAATATATTTACCTTGTGTAGTCAATAATTATAATTATGATAGTGTTAACCCGGGATCTTATAAAGTAGATGCAAGACAGTCAAGCAGTCCACACTGAGTCATGATCAAAAAATACCTGTCATGTGAATATTATATATATGGGGGGGGGGGGTATTATGTTTTAGAATTAAGTGATAGGGGGGGGGGTCAGCCTGTTTTTGGTTTTACAGATAGGGGGGGTCAATGACTTTTTGTCGGCCCAATTTAAGATTCCACCGCACCCCCCCCCCCCCAGGCTGAAGAAACTGACCGGTCCCTAAATATCAACAGTATAATCGATAATTTTGGAACCACAATTATTGACAACCCAAAACGTTTCTGGTCATTTATCAGGTCAAAAATACGCTCTAAAAGTCTCCCAAGTGTGACCATAAGCCGGCATGGCTCTGCCAGTATGGCTAAAGACAAGGCCAACCTCTTAAACAATTACTTCTACTCTGTTTTTACTAAGCCACAGATCAATTTCAATCTACCAAACATCCCAATTACTGAACACGAAAGTCTCGGCAATATCCGGGTTACCGAAGACGAAGTATTCAAAATTTTGAATAACCTTGACGTCTACAAGGCTATGGGTCGAGAAGGTATAGCCCCAATTGTTCTCAAACACTGCGCTAGACAAATAGCTAAACCGTTATGTTTTATTTTCAATCTTTCAATCAGTAAGGGGACCCTACCCGATGACTGGCTGTCAGCTAACGTAGTTCCTGTCCATAAAAAATCTGACAAACAATGTGTAGAGAATTACACGCCTGTCTCTTTACTTTGTGTCTGCAGTAAAGTAATGGAAAGGGCAATTTTCAACATCGTTTTTCCAAAGATAAGGTCTCAACTATATCATTTGCACCACGGTTTCGTGAAAGTTCGTTCCTCGGTTACCCAACTCTTGCAAATTTTTCATGACATTGGCACCGCTGTGGACCAAGCTGGTCAAGTCAATATGATTAACCTTGATTTTTCAAAGGCGTTCGACAGTGTCATAAATTACTTATTCATAAATTGTGTGCGGGATCCATTCGGAGTTGTTAATTTAGTTTCAGTCATATCTGACAGGAAGAAAGCAAAGTCGATGGACTCAACTCCGACTGGCTTCCTGTTATTTCCGGAGTTCCCCAAGGGTCAATATTAGGCCCACTTCTATTCCAAGACATTAATTCTTTGATTGAGTGGAGTAAATCTTGGGATCTCAACTTTCACTCCTCAAAGTGTCAAACTATCACAATATCACGTCGAAAACAGCTAATTCACTATGACTATAACAAGAATGGTACCATACGTCGTACTAATTATATCAAAGATTTAGGAGTTGTCATTTCTTTCACTCTGTTCTGGAACAACCACATCAATAGAATCGTTAGTAATTCAAACAGTAAATTAGGCATGATTAAGCCATAGACCCCCCAACCACAAAATCTTTTGTAGTAACCGTGATAAAGTCAAGTTTATAAGGAATATTTCGAACGGGCCGTTCGTGTACATCTTCATACATGGACGTTTTAACTCGTACATGATGAAAAGGTCATCAGGATAGCTTCAAACTTTACGAAATGATTGATTTGGACAATATCTAAGCTCTGTAGGCTCTGCGACCTCTGTGACAGAGGGACCTCTGTCTGAGAAGTCAACTCTACCTGCCGAGCGGCGCAGCCGCGAGAAGAGCTGGACTTGTCCCGAGTCTGGCCGGGAGCGTTTGGTTAAAAATACCCGCCAATGAAACTAGTGAATCGACAGATTGTTCAAACATACTAGCTACTGAATATTCTATATCCAGGAGGAGTCTGTTATAAATAGCAACTAATCATGTGTTGAGGATTTAATTACTTCATCAGTGAATGACAATGTCACTCATTGTTCATTGCATAATGCCAAGAAGTATATTGTTTTTGTAGTCTCGTAATCTGTGGAATATTGGAATATATATTTCGAAATGTAAACAGGATATCAAAAGTGAACTATATATTTCAATCACAGCTATTGTAGTACATCGATGATTCTGTTGCAGTCCTATTTCGCAACAATTAATGTTTTCTGAAAGATTGTAGATGCAAAACGGAGCAAAACATTTGATTATCTAGACGGGTATACTTTGATGTTTACGCTAACGGCAAACTTTTATTTTCAATTCGTACTAAGGGAGCCTTCAATATTTACAAGGGGGCGGAGGAATGGGGGGGAGTCACATTTTACAAACCTGTTCTTGGGAGAGGGTCATATTTTGCATTACAATGTTTGGGGGAGGGTCACATTTTACAATCCGTAGTTTTGTGACCAAATGGAAGATTCAATTATTGTCAATTTGTTTTGTGTGTTTTGAGATGTAAAAGTGAGATGAGCACTCAATATTTATTTTTACGAGTACTTTACATGCCAAAATACAAAAATAAAAATACATATATTGTAAGAAAATCGTTTTATAAAACGATGCATTTTGTTGAGTGTGCCATCTCACCTTATCCCTCACACTGTCCGTGAATGTTGTTGTTAAAATATGATGGTGATGATGATGATACTAACTAGACTGTGCATGATTATAAGAGAAAGGTAACTAGCCAGTCTTTTACTGTTTGTCACTTTATATGTAGAAATATTGCTTTCTAATACAGAGTCAAAATCATTTAATTTGTATGTATACATATAATGGAAATATTGATTAACTTTCAGTATATGCAATTGTCATGGGGAGGGTCATGTTTTACAAAATGGGACAAAGGGGGAGGGTCACCTTTTACAAATGGAGAAAGGGGAGAGGGTCATCTTTTACTTAACAGGCCATGTATGATTTCCGCCCCCCCCCCCTTGCAATAAGCTTACTGAAGGATCCCTAACATAAAAAGAAAATCTACTTTTACCTCTTTGTAGACAGTGGATATTTTGAGAATGTGTTACAGTATTGTTCGACAACGTGTTACAATCAGTCACTTGTAAGCCAATATTGTATTCACGGATAGTCATGATACAAATTAATGGTATTATTGGGTATTTTCGAATACGCAAAGAAATACCGTCGACGCGTCACTAATGTCTGCTACCGTAAACGATACGGGAGCAGACACCGGTGACCATGGTGACAGTATTTTTTTAAAAAAATATTCGACTGTAGTCACAATGAAGGCCACGATTTATCAGGAATACCGTGGCTATGTTTGAAATATGAATGACAACGTGCGTTGTTTAACAATTTTGACAGGTAGAACATGAACTTGCATCGTCGTAATTGTGTAACACTATGAAATGTACCAGTCCGGTTGATCTTGTCTTCATATACAGCAAGTTATAAAACAAAGTATTGCAGATTGGGATCGGATTCACCACATTCCCGGCAACATCTCTAACGTTGTCGAAAAAAACCCTGAGTCTTTTGGCCCTGTTCCCCAGTCGACTTGATGGGGATAATAGTCGGCTATATTTTATGTGGTCACCATATACTTTAACCGATGTTTTTGTTACCCTAGACATCGTAGCTTTCAGGAGTCAGACAACAAATATTACCACCATCACCACTGTGCGTAGGCTACTCAGCTACTCAGTACACGTGTCTTTGTTATGATCGCAGGACTGTGTTAAGATGTTATTTGCATACTTTGGCCAACCCACATAATGACGACATCACATTCCTTTCCAAACTCTTCCAGTCAGACTCGGGACAAGTCCCTCTCTTCTCGCTATGTTGATATGGTCTAATGGCTCATACTAATCACTTTTGTAAACGTCACATCACTACACAAATGCTTACCAACATTAAGGCAGTCTGGGGGCAACTTTGTAACAAGTGTCATTAGTTATAATTATTTTATTGTGAATACAGAACATGGAACATAGGTCGCAAAACAAAGAATATAGAACGTAGAACATAGAACGCAGAACATAGAATGTTGAACACAGAACGCAGAACTCAGAACGCTGAACTCAGAACTCCGAACGTAGAAGTCAGAACTCAGAACGTAGAACGCAGAACTCAGAACTCAGAACGTAGAAGTCAGAACTCAGAACGTAGAACATATAACATAGAATGCAGAACTCAGAACGTAGAACATAGAACATAGAACGCAGAACTCAGAACGTAGAACTCAGAACTTGAACATAGAACTCAGAACTCAGAATGTAGAACTCAGAACATAGAATTCAGAACGTGGTTTAACCCGTCCCATTATACTGTATTCTAATGGCACTGTTATAAATATTCTTTCACATCAGGACGAAGTAAATCACTGCACGGACCGAGTAAAGGGCCGCCTCCTCGAAGACGTTCCCTTCTACCGTCCATGACAGAAGTCGATGTGTAGTTAATAACAACCTCCAATATATATATATATATATATATATATATATATATATATATATATATATATATATATATATATATATATATATATATATATATATATATATATATGGTTACACTACAACACCTACAGAAGTATACAACAGTCTACAACATCTACCCTACCGTACAGCTCTGTCTACAAGCGTCTATAACCCTACTGGGGCACCACTGTGACAACAGAAGTCTACACGCATCTACTGTACCGTACCACTGTGACAACAGGAGTCTATAACCTTACCATACCACTGTGATAATATAGTATATAGCTCTATCATACCACTGTGACAATCTGTTAGCCAATCCCATCTCCACTAGTACATCCAGACTGTGACAATTCGAGTCTATAACTTTACCGTACAACTAAAGTGACAGTCACATGAAATAGCACTTGCGTGGCAAAACACTGCAGCTGACGGACAACAGTCAGTTGGTCGTTCATGGACCGGTCGGTACTAACAAAGGTACAGGCCAGGTACAGGCCAGGCCAGGTCAGGTCAGGTATCAACTGAATATATATTTTGGGGATTCACATTAACATCCAAAGAATCCGTCATTATATTTGGTGTAGATTTTCGATTAGTTGTCAGGTTATTCTTTCTCAGCAATTCACCATCACTTATCATTGTTTTCAAAATTGGCAGGCAATTAGTGTCTTCTGTTCTGTGCATTACATTTTTCATATAGATTTCATACTCATTCTTGTACGTACTGGGTGCATTCAAGAGTAAAAACGTTTTGCCAACTGTAGGCACTTTTAAAATGTTGCACATGAAAACAAAAAAGATGGCAGACACTCATATGGGGAAAGTAGTCGCATTTCATTCAGTTTCAGTATTAATTGATAACACATGACGATTTGTACAACTAAAATATACCATTGCAATATGATTAGGACAATAATGTACGAAAATGGCTTGGCTAAATGAAGTGACAATTGCTTATTTAAGAACAAAACATCTTGGGGATATTAGTCCAAGTGCATCATCCCTGAAGATAAATAATGATCTAGCAGGTTTCATGACTGGAAATCTGTCACCCTAACTCAGAGGATAGTAAACCTTTGGAAGTTTTAAAAAATTGATAAAATTGATAGAATTAATATATGCCATCGATATGTACCTTTGTGTATGTCATGTTTACATAAACACGTTCCAGATGAAAAGGTCAAAGGTTATTCAGTGGCTGATATAACATGTATAGTAATAGACGTTAGAAACATTGTGTGTAATAGTAAGAAGATTTCAAAGTTAGCCTTATATTCAATCTGTTTTATGTGAATGTTCAAAATTGTGCTTCAATATATATTGATACATATATGTATAGTCGGTTACCCAGACTCATGCCATTGAGGACTCCACTACCACCAGGGGGATGGGGGGCCTTCAATGGCATGAGTCTGGGTAACCAAAACTAACATATATGTTGCACCAAGGTCAATGAAAGTTAGCGCAACAAATCAGGTCAGGTGATGTACTTTGTAATTGTGGATTTCCATCATTGGGCACGCATCTACCATTTATGCTCACTTCTTTTGTATGCAATGTAACAAATAGGCTTTGATTTCTACTTGTCTACTACACACTCTATGACACATCTAAATGCACATGCTCATGTAAGCGGTACTTAAAATTGGTAATGAATGGCTGTCAAGAGAGACAGCATTTGAGCGAGTCGTGGTATTTATCATAGACAATGTCAACATATTTTGAGTACTTACATTGTTGAATTAGCATTTATAAATGAGAAGGTGAAATTTGCCATGAAAACAAATAAATATTGCAAATGAAAACAGATGATGGATCTTTGGATCAGAGCGTGAATGTGAATAAAAAAAAATGTGCCGTCTTTACCTGACCTGTTTTGTACCAAGCGTTCATGGACACTAGTCTTGGTTACCCAGACTCTCACTGCTGGGGCTCTTCTACAAGACCACCCAGCAGCAAGAGTCTGGATAACTGAGACTATCACATAACTACATGTACTATGATATCCAAACTGCATAGATGTATTGACCATGAATGGTGCAGATGGCATTCTATTTAATGTTAACTTATAAAGTGGCAACTCCTTCGGAAAACTCAGTACAACCTATTTTTTCGTTGAATATTGCACTGTGCAGTGAAATGTACACAATCGTACGATGGCCACACTACATATTGTAACACAGATCTGCCTACCCGACGATTCCATAGCGCATAGGGACTATCTCCCGGGTCATTCCATGGTCACGGTGCATAGGGACAGTCTACCGGGTCATTCCAGCGTGCATGGGGACTAAAGTTTGTTTGTAAATTAAGTGCCAGCAAAGCTATTCTGCTTTCCCTAAATAAATGGAAAGTCTTTTTTCTTATTATTTGTAACAATCGGTGCTCAAATTCAGCCAGTTTCGAAACAAAATTCGGAATCAATAAAAATTTGTATAATTAGAGAATGTGATTAATATTAGGATGATGGGTAAGAAGTGGAAGTGTCTTGTGTTCAAGGCTTATAACGTCACCATAATTGTAATCTTTCAATCATCTCTTCTGAAGTCCATGATTTCCATTTCGAAAGGTATGAATTATATCATCAGACGTATATTTTCTATTTTTTACAGAGATAAAACTTGAATTGGTATGTATTCTCTCTGAAATCCGTGGCCGTTGGCGGCGTCCTGTAATGTCAGAAAGAGAAGTGCATTTTTTATAAAAAGAGTAATAGAGTGACATTTGTCAAACTTAGGTTTATGCGATTTTGTTATCTTTTTAATTACCATTTTGTTGGTTTCAATGTTTATAATTACAGTGAGATATGTGTACACACATACTTAGACTCAGAACTTAGATCGGTGACTCTGGCCGGGGACTCATTAATGACTGACGTCTGCCACGCCGTCTCCAAATAAAAAGTTGACCACCAAATAGCTTGGGGGCACACATCAGAAATACTAGTAGAGGGCGCTAGTCACATTTTGCGATATCCTTGTTCAACATTGAAAACAAAACCAACAACAAAAAATAACATGATAAAAATAATCAGATCAGATTTTCAACCTTCAGTTGATAATAACTTCAAGGTAAATATACTATCGTCAACAAAAAGTGAAGACGTAAAATTCACTGTTGACCATTTCTGTGTTTCATCATGTCACCTATTGCTGTGTACAAAAAGAAATGAACAATTATTCAACTTAAGATAAGTTGTGACGTCATGTGCAACGAATGCTTAGAGGAGAGATCAATAGCTCAGTGTAGGACAAAAATTCTTATACTTACACCTCAGACAAAAAAAACACCCCTACTCCCCCCCCCCCCCCTGTTCAAACTAAATTGGCCAAAATTGAAAATTGCTTCAAATCAGTATGTAGTAGTATGTAGTGCTATAAATACAAAGCCAGTATGTAGTGCTATGAATACAAAGCCAGTATGTAGTAGTATGTAGTGCTATAAATACAAAGCCAGTATGTAGTAGTATGTAGTACTATGAATACAAAGCCAATATGTAGTAGTATGTAGTGCTATAAATACAAAGCCAGTATGTAGTAGTATGTAGTGCTATGAATACAAAGCCAGTATGTAGTAGTATGTAGTGCTATGAATACAAAGCCAGTATGTAGTAGTATGTAGTGCTATGAATACAAAGCCAGTATGTAGTAGTATGTAGTGCTATAAATACAAAGCCAGTATGTAGTAGTATGTAGTGCTATGAATACAAAGCCAGTATGTAGTAGTATGTAGTACTATGAATACAAAGACAGTATGTAGTGAGTAAAGAATAGTTCTTTTGTTGACACTTCACTTGAATTTAGTGCCATGCATTTACTATAGCAAAAATTCTTACATTTCTCAAGTTGACATTTTTTAAAGAAATATATATATTTAGGGGTACAAAACATCCATTAAAAGTAAAATCGATTTTGTTGGATGAAAACTAAAATGACTCAACTCCCCTCCCCAACCCCAAAGTAAAAGAATTTTGTTTTTTATCGTACATTGAACTGTTGATCTCTCCCCTTGCATCTACTTTATTAGTTTCATGCATAATCTATGAAAACTAATGATTATCATCCTATAGAGGGCGCACTATAACGATATATATTAACTAAACAATGATATAGCCAGACTGCTATACAAACACTGTACATTCACATGTTTGCCTTGTATTTCTCCAGTGTCTGTTGTTTCTAGTCGTAGTCTACATAATACGCGTGCCTTCAATTTTTTATACCTTGGTATCAATGAATACAAATAGTAGCATATACATGTTGAGGGCGCTATACTGACGAAAAGAATAGTTTGCAAGACTTGGATTTTAGACAAAGTATTTAAAATACAATATTTCTTCAATATTCTGTGCTAAGTAATTCAACTTGCTATGTACATATGATATACTTCCCTTTACAGCAATAGTAATGAGCACCATGGATCAGATGTATAATGGTATCGACCATATGATACATCTTAGTGGCGTCCATGATGTGATATGATTGTACAAGCGACTGAGAACTGATCATGATCAACGTTAACTCCAAAGACTGTGCAGTGTGCTATCGTCCATATGATTATGTTACAAGCGACAGAACCTAGAGCTAACTTGATTAAACTAAAAAGTATTGCACAAATTTGCATTTATTGAATATTTACATATTTTCAAGTATTTTTACATGCTATCTTTTACCTTCTATAAACTGTATATGTAATAAGTTTTTTCTTCATTTTTAAAAACAAGAAACTTGAAACTTGTGTGTGTGTGTGTGTGTGTGTGTGTGTGTGTGTGGATGATTAAACTCAAACACCACCAGACCAATTGCCAAGCAGCAATTTGGTGGAGACATTACTATTGGTGTCTACTTGGGAAAATATTCAAAACAATTCTAATGATGTGTGATTTGGGTAAAATATGTCATTTATGGTCAAAAACCTTAAAGTCAAAACTACTGAGTAGATTTGTCTGACATTTGGTGAGAACGTTCTTAGGTGTGTGTAGATTAAGATTTGTTCCATCAGTAATATGCAAATTAGGGCTAAAATGTGTCTTTATGTCAAAAATCTTTAATTACAAAACTACTGTGCAGATTGGGCTGAGATTTAATGGGGATGCATTTAGGGATCTATAGATGAAGAAATATAAGGATATAATGAGCGATATGCAAATTAGGTGTAAAAATGTGAATTTTGGTAAAAAACTTGTACATGTATCTCAAAAAGTACTTGGTCAATGAGACTGAAAGTTGGTGAGATGTTTCTAGTGTTATTTTGCAGATTTTGTTAAAACATTTTGACGCAATTGCCCTATCAACAATGACTATACCCTTAGCAACAACCAAATGCCAGTATATTTTGCCAAAATAACATCATCTGGTAGGTGAGTGAGTAAAAATTCAAAAAAAATGTATGTAAATATCCCTAGCAACCACTGATGACCACGCACATAGCAACAGCTATATGACAATGTATATCGCAAAGATAACATCAGGAATTCATGGCCAAGTGAAGACATTTTTTTACTGTATGCAAATATGTCGAGCAACATGACCACGCCCATAGCATAAGACAAATGATCACATATATTGCAAAGATAACAACAGGGTTGGATAGGCAACTGGATAATCATTCAGCAAATGAACACATTCCTAGCATGGATCAGTGTGTGAGTAAACATTTTTACTACAATGCCATTGGCACTATTTATTCAAATAAAACTTGAAGTGGCAAAATCTCCTGAAGTTATAAGGTTTTTTTCTCAATGGCATTAGAAATTGTCTTCTGGTGGTGTATAAGTACACCTGATGGCATGATAAGGGGTTCCCTCATATCTACATATACCATATTACGCCATCTTATATGTTACATTATCAAATTGTTTATAAATGCACACCACTTTTGAGTTCTGAGCATTGAAAAATATCGCCAATGGCATTGTGGCACAACTGTACAGATTTTAAAATGTTTATCCATATGCTAGTCCATGCTAACAATAGGTGTTCATTTGCTGAATGACTATCCAGTTATCTATCCAACCATGTTGCTATCTTTGCTACATACGGGATCATTTGGTTGTTGCTATGGGCGTAGTTATGTTGCTAGATACATTTGCATACATTTTTGGAATGTTTATTCATTTGTCTTTCAATTCCTGTTGTTATCTTTGCAATATACATGATTAGTATGTAGTGCTATGAATACAAAGCCAGTATGTAGTAGTATATAGTGCTATAAATACAAAGCCAGTATGTAGTAGTATGTAGTACTATGAATACAAAGCCAATATGTAGTAGTATGTAGTGCTATAAATACAAAGCCAGTATGTAGTAGTATGTAGTGCTATGAATACAAAGCCAGTATGTAGTAGTATGTAGTGCTATGAATACAAAGCCAGTATGTAGTAGTATGTAGTGCTATGAATACAAAGCCAGTATGTAGTAGTATGTAGTGCTATGAATACAAAGCCATCTTTGCTATATATGGGATCATTTGGTTGTTGCTATGGGCGTAGTTATGTTGCTAGATACATTTGCATACATTTTTGGAATGTTTATTCATTTGTCTTTCAATTCCTGTTGTTATCTTTGCAATATACATGATTAGTATGTAGTGCTATGAATACAAAGCCAGTATGTAGTAGTATGTAGTGCTATAATTACAAAGCCAATATGTAGTAGTATGTAGTGCTATAAATACAAAGCCAGTATGTAGTAGTATGTAGTACTATGAATACAAAGCCAATATGTAGTAGTATGTAGTGCTATAAATACAAAGCCAGTATGTAGTAGTATGTAGTGCTATGAATACAAAGCCAGTATGTAGTAGTATGTAGTGCTATGAATACAAAGCCAGTATGTAGTAGTATGTAGTGCTATGAATACAAAGCCAGTATGTAGTAGTATGTAGTGCTATGAATACAAAGCCATCTTTGCTATATACGGGATCATTTGGTTGTTGCTATGGGCGTAGTTATGTTGCTAGATACATTTGCATACATTTTTGGAATGTTTATTCATTTGTCTTTCAATTCCTGTTGTTATCTTTGCAATATACATGATTAGTATGTAGTGCTATGAATACAAAGCCAGTATGTAGTAGTATGTAGTACTATGAATACAAAGCCAATATGTAGTAGTATGTAGTGCTATAAATACAAAGCCAGTATGATTATTTGGCTGTTGGTATGGGCGTGGTCTTGTTGCTAGGCACATTTGTATACATATGTTGAATGTTTATTCAATTGTCTATTAATCCCTGTTGCTATCTTTGTGAAATATACGGCCGTTTGGCTGTTGCTATGGGTGTGGTCATGGTTGCTAGGGATATTTGCATACATGTTTTGAATGTTTACTCACTTGCCTACCTGATGTTGTTATATGACCAGAATATACTGCCATTTGGTTGTTGCTAGGGGCGTGGTCACAGTTGCTAGGGCCAATTTTGTCAAAATGTTATGAAGAACATCTGCAGAATGACATTTTCAAAAACATCTCACCAAGTTTCAGACTCACTGACCAAGTATTTTTTGAGATATAAGATTTTGACCAAAAATGAATATTTTTACACCTAATTTGCATATCACTCATGGAATCATTGTATGCTTAATATTTCTTCGTCCATACATCTCTATATGCATTCCCATTAAATTTCAGCCCAATCTGCTTAGTGGTTTTGGATTATAGATTTTTAACCAAAAAGACACATTTTAGCCCAAATTTGCATATCACTGATGGGACTATCATATCATGAACAATTCTTAGTGAGAGACACCCTTAAGAATTTTTCACCCAAATTTCAGCCCAATATGCCCAGTAGTTTTTGAGTTTAAGTTTTTCGTGGAGCCATGATGGGTGTATGGTTAGCGTGACCAGCTTGGAATCTACAGGTTGCAGGTTCGAGCCCTGTCGCTGCCTGCTGTTTGTTTCTGAGTGGCTAAAGTCCTTGGGCAAGATTTGAACCACGGCTGTGCCTCAGTCAACCCAGCTGTATAATTGGGGACCTGGTAGGTTGCAATGTGAAGGCTTTAATCCTATGCACTTAAATGGCTGCAATGGATTGTATGCTCCGCGGGGAGTTGAGGAAGACTAAAGGGCCGTTGTGCCGTTCTGATCCGAGCCAGGGTAATAATTGTAAAACGCTTTGAGCACGGCGTGGGAAAGCGCTATATAAGAACCCAACATTATTATTATTATTATTTTGACCAAAAATCACATTTATTTACCCAAATCACAAACCGCTGGTAAGATCATTTTGATTTGGACAATTTCCCAACTAGACACCCAAGGTAATGACCCACCAAATATCAAGGCAATCGGCACAGACACACACACACACACAGACATACATACAGACAGACAGACATACGCTGGGCATTCCCTATAGCACTACTGAACCTCACTTCAGTTGTGCTAAAAAAAAACTGTAGCAAAAAAGTTTATGACGCTTTAAAGTCTATT
Source organism: Glandiceps talaboti (assembly GCF_964340395.1). Lineage (NCBI taxonomy): Eukaryota > Metazoa > Hemichordata > Enteropneusta > Spengelidae > Glandiceps > Glandiceps talaboti. Next base: position 1,165,803 of record NC_135565.1, on the reverse strand, counting down.
TGGTTATCATTTGTGTTTCATTGTACCTTGGCTATTGTAGAAATGTTCCCTAGATGGCTTGAATACTTTACAGTGAATACTAGCTTGAATCCTTCATAGATAGTGAACAACCCTTTATTGTTTATGATATAAATGACTCAGTAAATGTAATCCGTACACATTATTTTAAATTGGATGTGATTCCTTCTGGGAATAAAAATATATATACACATTACTGTTATGATCCAGAAGTATCATATTAGTATCATGAAAGCTTAAGACCCTCTGTGCAAATGTTCAGACTATAAGGACGATCTCACAATGTCACACAAGCTTAACAAATGACCAACGTTCGTTTGGGGGTGGGGGTCAATGCGATTGCTGAACTTCATTTTTGCACTTCTAACCAGTGCTGGGTTTCCGGTAGTATTTTGATGTGTTTGCCATCATCTCAGTAAACAGGTTCATAAGGTTGGAACTTCATGTTTAACATCATGTTTTACATTTCATCGATCGTAGTAGTGTGACTGCTACAATTTTCATCATGGTTTACATCATATATAAACATGTGATGTGGCACTTTGTTTATTTAGGGGAGAGGAGGGTTTGCTTATTGAGTTTGTATGATATTATGTGATCGTCTCTGAGTGCTTAAATTTTGAAATTTTCAATTTTAATTTCAATTCAACACTGACAAAACCATGGTGTATACGTGCTGGCGAAAGCTTTGGTGAGCTAAGGCTGGGGTCAGAATTTAAGGCAGGAGGGGCCTGCGGTAGAAATTATTTTGGTCAAAAAAAACCCCACCAACATTATGGCAATTGGTCCTATGGTTTTTACCTTCCGTAAGGAAGGTTTTATAATAGAGATGAAGTCTGTGTGTGTGTGTCTCTGTATCACGATTATCTAAACAACGACCAGCTCTATTCAAGCGAAATTTTGTAGACATGTTCCATAGGGTAATGGCAAGAACAGATTAGATTTTGGTAAACATACCATGAATATTAATGAGCAATTTACGTAATTAATGGTTTTCAGTAAAGGCTATATCTCAAGAGTGCACTCTTCAAATTCATTATAACTTCGTACATACATTTGCGATACCAAAGCGCAACTGTTCTGAAAATATTATTGATTTAGCTTTTAGTTTTGATAATTTATTGGCATATTTCGGTAATTAGACATGGTGGCCACACAAACGGAAGTTGTTGTTTCAGGTCAGGAAACGTTGCCTAAAGTGGTGTGACGACGCAAATGTTTTTGTTAATTAAGTTCATGATCAGTTCTGCAGTTGTCTTCCCTGAAGTAGCAATTGATGTACGGAGAGTTATTTTGTGTTTCCCTTGGATCTGCACTCAGCATTGGCTGGACAAACACGAGACAAAAGAAGACCGGGACAGGGTATTTAAGTGATGCAAACTCACCTGAAAACAATTTTTTTTCTTGGCCTTAAAATAGGTTTACAATGAGCGTGGAGTTCACAAACAAGTGAAATATTTATCAGCGTTTCAATTTCGTCAAATATGGACTTATCATTTTCAAATTTCATACACTAATGCGCAGATGAATAAAAAGAAATCGTGTCTTTTTAGATTTTCGATTAGAAGTTCAGGAAGTATTATATTGACCTCGAACCGTTTCCATTTTACAGTGTTCTTTTCCGATTTCTCTCGATAACAAACTATCGCTGTATTGCAAGGCTTGTACATAATCATTTATCTAGCTCTGTATCTCAGGATATAAATACACTCTCACATATTTATCAAGTGTAATAATCTATAATTTATACCCAAATGTATGTTATCAAAATATGGAAAATGGACCAAGCCTCGCCAAGCCTACGAAGAAGATTTCGCGACAGTGTATCAATAATGGTGACCTATACATTGGCTTCTATATAATTAGTGTACAGTGAGGGCACGCCACTCAACAAAACCTTGACAATTTTCCCCATGTTGTGATTAAAGGAATGTGGAATAGTCTACATGAACGAGTAGACAGACTGACTTGTAAACTCATGGTGGGACAGAAGGAAGTTCAACACGCATATGCCATATCCCGGGTATGTTGGGGGTCACGAAAGCCGAGTGAAGTCGAGGATGGCAAACTTTCCTGTGTTGAGAATAGGAGGCGGGCATTTGAACAACATTTTTGACAACTAACTTTCATTGGGACTTGAAAAATCACAGATATAGAGCTAAATTTCTTGCATAAAACATGAAATTGCAAGAATATACCCTTACGGAAGGCATTCAGTTTAAATCTGGTTGACTTTAAGTTGTTTACACACACACACACACACACACACACACTATTTTACCCCTGCAAGATGGTGACGTGTGTGTTTGGTGTCGTTTGTGCTATGCTTCTTCTTTTGCTATTACATTAGCTAGTTTCGGAAACCACAAATTCGGGAAAGTTCGTGTACCCAGTGAGTATGACCCACCCACCTTGGCAGACTCGTACATTAAGAAGAATGTTGCCAACGTAAGCTTGTCAGCGCTCGAAAACTTTGTACCACTTCATCACGAAAAAATCAAAGGTAGGCCAAGATCAAGAACATCAACAGCTGTGTCCGCACTTCTGTATTATCTTCTATTGTCACTGATATGCAGTGGAGATGTTCACAGTAACCCAGGTCCTGTTAAATGCCCGTGTGGCTATTGTTCAAAAAGTGTTCAGGTCAATTCAAAGGGGAATTTGCTGCGACACCTATGATATACATTATCAGAAAGCATGGGTATTTCTTGTGGAGTACCCCAAGGGTCAATCCCGGGACCTTTACTTTCACCCTTTATATCAATGACTTGCCGGAAACAGTTATAAAGGGTCAAGTAATTATGTATGCAGATGACACGGCGATTTTCTATTCAAGCAAATCAGTTGTCGATATTGAAGTGACACTCACAGAGGAAATAATGCATGTCAAGGCCTGGCTTGACTCAAACAAGTTAACACCGAATACAAGTAAAACCAAGACCGGGCTTTTCGGTACTTCTCAAAGACTAAAATTAAATTCAGTTTTGCAAATTCGAATACAGGGAGACCTAGTACAGCAAGTATTTGATTTCAAACACTTAGGGGTTTGGCTGGATTCAAAATTGAAATGTTCAACATATTTCCAAAATTTCTGCTAAAATTTCTCATATTTCCAAAATTGATGGTATAGTATATTGATAGATACATATCTATACAGTTGATGGTATAGTTTATTGATAGATACATATCTATACAGTTGATGGTATAGTATATTGATAGATACATATCTATACAGTTGATGGTATAGTATATTGATAGATACATATCTATACAGTTGATGGTATAGTATATTGATAGATACATATCTATACAGTTGATGGTATAGTATATTGATAGATACATATCTATACAGTTGATGGTATAGTATATTGATAGATACATATCTATACAGTTGATGGTATAGTATATTGATAGATACATATCTATACAGTTGATGGTATAGTATATTGATAGATACATATCTATACAGTTGTTGATGGTATAGTATATCGATAGATACATATCTATACAGTTGATGGTATAGTATATTGATAGATACATATCAATACAGTTGATGGTATAGTTTATTGATAGATACATATCTATACAGTTGATGGTATAGTATATTGATAGATACATATCTATACAGTTGATGGTATAGTTTATTGATAGATACATATCTATACAGTTGATGGTATAGTTTATTGATAGATACATATCTATACAGTTGATGGTATAGTTTATTGATAGATACATATCTATACAGTTGATGGTATAGTTTATTGATAGATACATATCTATACAGTTGATGGTATAGTTTAGTGATAGATACATATCTATACAGTTGATGGTATAGTATATTGATAGATACATATCTATACAGTTGATGGTATAGTATATTGATAGATACATATCTATACAGTTGATGGTATAGTATATTAATAGATACATATCTATACAGTTGATGGTATAGTTTATTGATAGATACATATCTATACAGTTGATGGTATAGTATATTGATAGATACATACCTATACAGTTGATGGTATAGTTTATTGATAGATACATATCTATACAGTTGATGGTATAGTATATTGATAGATACATATCTATACAGTTGATGGTATAGTATATTGATAGATACATATCTATACAGTTGATGGTATAGTATATTGATAGATACATATCTATACAGTTGATGGTATAGTTTATTGATAGATACATATCTATACAGTTGATGGTATAGTTTATTGATAGATACATACCTATACAGTTGATGGTATAGTTTATTGATAGATACATATCTATACAGTTGATGGTATAGTATATTGATAGATACATATCTATACAGTTGATGGTATAGTTTATTGATAGATACATATCTATACAGTTGATGGTATAGTTTATTGATAGATACATATCTATACAGTTGATGGTATAGTATATTGATAGATACATATCTATACAGTTGATGGTATAGTTTATTAATAGATACATATCTATACAGTTGATGGTATAGTTTATTGATAGATACATATCTATACAGTTGATGGTATAGTTTATTGATAGATACATATCTATACAGTTGATGGTATAGTATATTGATAGATACATATCTATACAGTTGATGGTATAGTTTATTAATAGATACATATCTATACAGTTGATGGTATAGTTTATTGATAGATACATATCTATACAGTTGATGGTATAGTATATTGATAGATACATATCTATACAGTTGATGGTATAGTATATTGATAGATACATATCTATACAGTTGATGGTATAGTATATTGATAGATACATATCTATACAGTTGATGGTATAGTATATTGATAGATACATATCTATACAGTTGATGGTATAGTTTATTGATAGATACATATCTATACAGTTGATGGTATAGTTTATTGATAGATACATAGCTATACAGTTGTTGATGGTATAGTATATCGATAGATACATATCTATACAGTTGATGGTATAGTATATTGATAGATACATATCTATACAGTTGATGGTATAGTATATTGATAGATACATATCTATACAGTTGATGGTATAGTTTATTGATAGATACATATCTATACAGTTGATGGTATAGTATATTGATAGATACATATCGATACAGTTGATGGTATAGTATATTGATAGATACATATCTATACAGCTGATGGTATAGTTTATTGATAGATACACATCTATACAGTTGATGGTATAGTATATTGATAGATACATATCTATACAGTTGATGGTATAGTATATTGATAGATACATACCTATACAGTTGATGGTATAGTATATTGATAGATACATATCTATACAGTTGATGGTATAGTATATTGATAGATACATATCTATACAGTTGATGGTATAGTTTATTGATAGATACATATCTATACAGTTGATGGTATAGTATATTGATAGATACATATCTATACAGTTGATGGTATAGTATATTGATAGATACATATCTATACAGTTGATGGTATAGTATATTGATAGATACATATCTATACAGTTGATGGTATAGTATATTGATAGATACATATTTATACAGTTGATGGTATAGTATATTGATAGATACATATCTATACAGTTGATGGTATAGTATATTGATAGATACATATCTATACAGTTGTTGATGGTATAGTATATTGATAGATAGATATCTATACAGTTGATGGTATAGTATATTAATAGATACATATCTATACAGTTGATGGTATAGCATATTGATAGATACATACCTATACAGTTGATGGTATAGTATATTGATAGATACATATCTATACAGTTGATGGTATAGTATATTGATAGATACATATCTATACAGTTGATGATATAGTATATCGATAGATACATACCTATACAGTTGATGGTATAGTTTATTGATAGATACATATCTATACAGTTGATGGTATAGTATATTGATAGATACATATCTATACAGTTGATGGTATAGTATATTGATAGATACATATCTATACAGTTGATGGTATAGTTTATTGATAGATACATATCTATACAGTTGATGGTATAGTATATTGATAGATACATATCTATACAGTTGATGGTATAGTATATTGATAGATACATAGCTATACAGCTGATGGTATAGTTTATTGATAGATACATAGCTATACAGTTGATGGTATAGTTTATTGATAGATACATATCTATACAGTTGATGGTATAGTATATTGATAGATACATATCTATACAGTTGATGGTATAGTATATTGATAGATACATATCTATACAGTTGATGGTATAGTTTATTGATAGATACATAGCTATACAGTTGATGGTATAGTTTATTGATAGATACATATCTATACAGTTGATGGTATAGTATATTGATAGATACATATCTATATGGTTGATAAAACAGCACTGTGTACAATTTACCTTTCTACTATTATAAAGTGACATATTTAGCCATTTCTATAATGTAATTTACCAAATATTTAAAGGGTTTGCAAGACCAAATAAATCCATACTTCATGTTGCATTATTAGTATTTCTGTTCTCAGACAAGTGATAAAATTTGGAGTTAATTTACAAGATTTAATCATATCTCACAATTTCTGAATAGTATGTACACATCTATAGTACTAGGATAATTGCCCCCACAGGACAACTGCCCCCACAAGACAACTGCTCCCCCCCCCACCCCTAGACAACTGCCCCCATATAAAGCACTCAGTTTATTGAAATAGACAATATGGCTCCATAAATTCAATACTTTGTTTGCTGTCTTTAACTTTCCCTAAAACCTACCAGGTAGACAGGGAAAAAACAAACACAGAAAAACAGCGCCAATGACTTTGTAGCACAACTGTAGTTTTTAAAAATGTTTATCCATATGCTGATCCATGCTAGGTGTTTATTTGCTGAATGATAATATCCAGTTGCCAATCCAGCCCTGTTGTTATCTTTGCAATGTATGTGATCATTTGGCTGTTGCTATGAATGTGGTCATTTGGCTGTTGCTATGGGCGTGGTCATTTGGCTGTTGCTATGGGTGTGGTCATGTAGCTAGACATATTTGCATATATTTTTTGAATGTTTTCACTTGTCTATGAATCCCTGTTATTTTTGCGATACAGTATTATTTGATTGCTAGGGATATTTGTATACATTTTTTGAATGGTTATTCTCTTGCCTACCAGATGATGTTATTTTAGCAAAATACACTTGCATTTGGTTGTTGCTAAGGGTATGGTCGTGGTTGCTAGGGCCAATTGTGTCAAAATATTTTGAACAAAATCTGCAGGATAACACTCACCAAATTTCAGTCTCACTGACTAAGTGATTTTCTAGATATATGTTTTGACCAAAATTCACATTTTTACATCTAATTTGCATATCACTGATGAGTTCATTATATGCGAGTAATATTCTTGATATATACACCCATAGATCCATCCCCATTAAATTTCAGCCCAATCTGCTCAGTAGTTTTAGGATGAATGATTTTAGACCTAATTTGTATATTACTGATGGGATCATCATGTCGTCAACATTTGTTAATCTAAATAGCCCCGAGAATGTACCCACAAAATTTCAAACTAATCTACACTAGTTTTTGAGTTTAAGTTTTTTAACCAAAAATCACACTTCTTGACCCAAATCACACACCGGTGGTAAGATCACTTTCATTGAACAATTTCGCAACTAGACACCCAAAGGTAATATACCCATCAAATATCATGGCAATCGGTCCAGTGGTTGTTGACTTTAAGTTGTTTACACACACACACACACACACACACACACACACACACACAGACACACACACTTTTCCATGCCTATAGCACTACTGAACCTAGTTCAGTTGTGCTAAAAATGGGAGTGTTGTTTGGAAAACTCTGTGATGTAAGTTTATATAAAACACTTGCCAACATTGGTGTACCTCCACAAGATGCAAACAATAGGATATAGACTGTTCAGTGTGATACATAGACCACTGATTATCATAAACTAGTCGTGGTTTATTTGATAATAATGATTTCATTCTTGCAAAGGACCTTCTTACATGTGATACCGTCACATGTAGTAGAGAATCTGAAACAATGAAGTCATCATCACCCTTGCCACTAATTATAAGCACAAGAAATATGCACATACATCTAAGGATACACTTTTGCATGCATATGACAGAGTGAGGTTGACATTCATCTAGATGGCAGTTGTCCAGACAATCTTCTTGTCATAACTTTGTGTTTTGTGCGGGAACAGTTGTCCTGATACCATAAATACTAGTATTACTATGTTATGTAACCTGATGAAATGAGTGAAAGCTAGATACAATTCATAGAAACCTCTTGAGTTAAGAAAGGTTGAAACGATAGTTTGAGATTAAAATTGTTAAGTCCATATTGTTTGAGATTAGAGTTATTAAGACCATCCAGTTTCCAGTTTTCATGTCTTTCTTTTGATGACAGGTGACTAGGTTGTTCCACTTTGTGAGTCTGATGTAGCTAACTTTTCACTAAGTATTTGGTCTATCTGTTCAAGCTGTTCCTCATAATGAGTTTGTTTTCTGTACAACAGTTGTAGGAGTTCATCATCTTCAAAGTCACTGTTTTCTGATGATGACAACGTCTGACCTGAGAATAGAGAACAAGTTTATATCGAAGTCAATATACTAAGTAAGTCATGTCGTTATAATTATATACTTAAGTGGCCTCAATATATATATGACAAAGCCCCTTAGCTTGTACATGCTAAGCAAAGAAATATACCTGGAAATACAAGTCTTCATAGGAGATATAGACTCTCAAATACTTTACTTCTGTGACACTGACCAAGTTTTAACCCCCATTCACAATGTAGTTTCGATCAAGATGTTTTTGACCAAAGTTGCATATCACTGATGGGATCACGTTGTAAATACAGCTTCATCTACACATGCCCACATACATCCCAATTAAATTCCTGCCAAACCTGCTCAGTAGTTTTGGAATGATAGATTTTTGACCAAAAAGACACATTTTAGGGAGCCATCATTATTTATGAAGGGGGGGGGGGGTGTCACTCAAAAAATGCTAAGCTAGAAGGGTGGTAAAGGGGGGGGGGGGGTAGGGCTAATCAATTTTTTTGCTAACACTGAAGTATAGAAACTACCAATATATACACAATTATGCATTGCCAAGTTTACAACTAACATATTCATTAACGCAGTGTTTTTTCTGTTAGAACTTTTAAGTGCATATTGCATATACATAGCCCTATGGAAATCAATACACATTTGACATATACATTTAGTTTCAGAAGCCAGTACAGTGGACCATAACAATCGGTAACACAAATTGATCCAACGGATACTAGTACATTGAGTTCTGTTACACGAAACAAATCATTAATTGATAAAGTAGTAAGGAATAACCTGGTTAAAGAAATAAACAGCTGAAGCCATACAAGAGGGCAAAGTCTGACCAAATAGGATCAATTCATCTAGAATATCGCAGTGTAGATTATATGTCAATCAGTGAAAACATACCAGAATGATATGGTGACTTGGTGAGCTGAAAATCTCTGACAGGTTTTATTGCACAGATATTTATAACTGGTAAATACTGATTATAAATATTAAATACATGTTGAAAACAAAGAATAAGGTAATATGTAGCTAACTTTTCATTGCACAGATATTAGTATATGGCGATCTGTAAATGATGATACTTTGAGGAATTTTCTCAGAGTCAGTATTCTGAATTAAAATTTCAATTGTTATCATTTTGACATGTTAAAATAATACCAGATAACACTCTTTCAGTTTTAGTCTTTGAATTTCAAAAATCTCCAGGGGATGTGTAGATATGAAGCCTTATTCACAACAGGATGATCCCATCAGCAGTATGCAAATTAGGTCTAAAAATCTAAATTTTCGTCAAAAACTTACTTCTCTTCATTTACATGTACCTACTCATCCCTGTTGTTATCTTCGTAATGTGCAGCTAGCAGTGTTTGACTTTTGGTTCTTTACAAACAAACACACACACACACACACATGCACAGACACACTTTGTCATGCCAATAGCACTTCATAACCTTATCAGTTCAGTTGTGCTAAAACTTCAAGGAATAAATAAATGGAATGACCTCACCAAAAGTAACCTTTCAAAGGATAAAAATCTTATTTCAAAATGAAATCTGCTAAGCAGATGGGAACACATGTATATAGCCATGCAAGTGAGGATCCCCCCCCCCCCCCCCCCCCCCGGCAATATTTGATATCTCGCTAGGCAGGGATAAGTACTAAATGTAAGAATATGGGTAAGTTTGTATGAAATGCAAATGGCTTGAGTTTGATATTTGACCCTGAAGGTCAAGGTCAAATGACAATGTCGTAAAAGAAAGCTTGCGCCTGATAATATGGGGATAGACACTTGCATGAGTTTTGTTGTAAATATTGATTTTTTAAAACTACAAGTATGGCTGCCGTTCTGTCAAATTTGTAAATGTCACAAAACAAAGAAAAGTGCCAATAAACAACTGTATTTTGCTGTTGCTATGGGGTATGGTCTTCTTGCTAGGCATATCTGCTTACATTTTTGGAATCTTTACTCTTGTGCCTACCCATGCATGTTATCATCTTTGAAATATACACCATCATTTGACTGTTGTTATGGGCATGGTCTTGTTCCTAGGCATATATATATATACATTGCTTCATTCACTTACCTACCTGTCCCTGTTGTTATCTTTGTTGCTAAGGGCGTGGTCATGGTTGCTATAACCAGTTTTGTCATAAAATCTCCAGAAACATCCCTAAGTTTCAGCCCCATTCATCATATAGTTTTCAAGATATAAGTTATTGACCAAAATTGAGACTTTTAGACCAACTTTACATAGTGCTGATAGGATGATCATATTGTGAATACACCTTTGCATAGTGCTGATAGGATGATCATATTGTGAATACACCTTTGCATAGTGCTGATAGGATGATCATATTGTGAATACACCTTTGCATAGTGCTGATAGGATGATCATATTGTGAATACACCTTTGCATAGTGCTGATAGGATGATCATATTGTGAATACACCTTTGCATAGTGTTGATAGGATGATCATATTGTGAATACACCTTTGCATAGTGCTGATAGGATGATCATATTGTGAATACACCTTTATGTACACATCCCTATAGACATCCCCATTACATTTCATCCCAACCTACTCAGTAGTTTTTGAAATACAGATTTTTGACCAAAAGGACACATTTTTAGATCTAATTTGCATATCGCGGATGGAATCAACACGTCATGAACAAATCTTAATCTGCACACACCCAAGAACATTCCCACTAAATCTCAGGCCAATCTGCTGAGTAGTTTTGGAGTTTAAGCGTTTGTTTTACCGAGAATCACATATTTTGACCCAAATCTTTCATGTGATCACTCCCTAAGTAATGTCCCAACGAAATACTAAGGTAATCGGTGCATCAGTTTTTGACTTTAAGTCGATTACACACACACACACACACACACACACACACACACACACTCACACACACACACACACACTCACACACACACACACACACACACACACACACACACGTTATTGTTAACTAAGGAATGTTTATATAATGGGCAGGCTCATTTTATCTTAGCTGCATTTCTCTCTGCTTTAACAACCGTGAGGTGTACAATCTCCCTAAAATACAATCTAAACATTGTATGCCTTAGTGTGGCATAATGGGAAATAAACAATGTTAGAAGCTTCACACATCTTGAAACTGTGGACGACACAATGTTTAAGCCAGCTGGGTGGCCAAAAACATGAGGTTTTGCATAATGCATACTTGGTAAAAATGACTTTCCTGTGTCCTGTCAGCATAACATTAATAAACAGATTTAAATGAATAAAAAAATAAATAAACAAATGGGTGAATAAATAAATAAATAAGTCAATGAATAAATGAATAAATAAATAAATAAATAAATAAATAAATAAATAAATAACATAAATGAATGCATGAATAAGTAAATGAATAAATAAATGAATGAATAAATAAATGAATGAATTCATTAATTAATCAATCAATGAAGTAAATCAATAAATAAACATGAATAAATAAATGAAAGAATAAATAAATAAATAAACAAACAAATGAATGAATAAATGAATGATTAATTGAATAATTAACAAATAAATGAATAAATAAATAAATTAATCAATCAATAAATGAATACAAAATGAATAAATAATAAATGAATAAGTAAATTAAATGAATAAATAAATAAATAATGAATAAATAATTAAATAACTAAATGAATAAATAAATAAATGAATAAATAACTAAATGAATGAATGAATAAATACATAAATAAATAAATAAATAAATAATAAATAACTAAACGAATAAATAAATAAATAAATGAATAAATAAATAACTAAACTAATAAATACATAAAGAAATGAATGAATGAATGAATGAATGGATGGATAAATGAATAAATAAATGGATAAATAAATAAATAAATGGATAAATAAATAAATAAATAAATAAATAAATAAACAAACAAACGAATAAATGAATAAATAAATAAATAAACAAGCCATCATAGATAATATAGTCCCCGTTGTTTGGGAGCTGTTGATCCCTGTTTGGACTGTAACACTTTTTGTCTGTGATAGGTGCAATCACAAATTGACATGCATATGTACCTATCTCAAGACTGCATTCTTCAATTTCAATATAATTTAGTACATATGTTAAACATAACAAAGTGCATATGTCCCTTAATATTTGTTGATGTACCTTACATTGTTAATGAATAATTTGTATAAATAATTACTTTTGGTAATTAGGCTATATCTTAAGAACACATACTTCAATTTCAATGTTATTTAGTACATACATGTACATTAACCATGCGAAAGCACATATGTCCTATATAGTTTGTTTGATTTCACTTAAAGATTAAGTGAAGTCAAAAGTTGTGAACGTTTCTCTTGCTCACTGGTACTACTTTCCGGCATTTCAAAACTGAAACAAATTCCTGAAAGTTTTAGTTAATTTTCATTTTAGTTTTAGCTAATTTTCATTTTGCAAGTCAAACTCCCACCATCTTTATTTTAACAAAGAACAAGTGGCATATTTTATTGTGCAACTATTTTTCTCTCCCATGATCACTGTAATTCAAAAGTGTAGTTCACAGCGTAAGATTAATTTCAAGGAGTAAATCATATCAGGCAAAGATAAGCTCAATGTTATATCAGTTGTTATCAGTTTTATTGACCTACTATCAGTGACATTGCAAAGAGCTTTAGAGATACAAACAATGTTTATTATATCCACTTGCTGGCTCACCAAGTCGGGTTTGTAGCACTTGAACGGCTAACAGGGGAAAACCGTCATGGAATTTAGTACATACGTGAACCATAACAAATTTGTTGATACAACTTTTACCTTTAATAAGTATTTTGAATAATTAACGATATTACACATTTGTGCAAAAAAGCCTGTTAGCATAGTTTTTTTTAGAGCAACTTGCATAATTAGTGATTTATGATAATTAGGCTTTATCTTAAGAATGTAGAAAATTTCATCTATATCATCCATAACAATGCGCACATGAGGTTTCTTGATGTAGCTTCTACTTTTAATGAGTAATTTGCATTATTAACAATCTTCAGCAATTGAGCTAGATCTGTGGAATACATACTTCAAATTCCATATAATTTATCAAATACATCAACCATGAGAAAACACCCATATCTTCTTGGTATAGTTTTTTTTTAATTTTAATGGATACAAGTTTCATTTAACTTGATACATGTAGTTGCTTGTGTAGTTTTTAATTGTGATGTGTAATTTCCATAATTAAGTAATCATTTCCATAATTGGGCAATATCTTTAGAATGCAAACTTAAAATTTCAGATAATCTAGTACATGTATTTATGGCTAAAGCCATGTGTGCGCCATTTAAAGCTTGATGATGTAAATTATAAGCTAACTGGTTAATTTGCATAATGAATGAATTTTTGATAATTAGACAATATGTTAACTATGTAAGCTTCAAACTTCATACAGTTTCGTATAATTAATTTTCTAATTAAGTGGCACGTACATCATGTATAATAGCTATAGTTCAGAGGTTTGCATTCCAACAATGTGTGTAGGCCTAAAAATCTATGGTTTTGCCGTTACGGGAAGCATTCAATTTAAATCTAGGATTACAATATGCTTACCTTCAACCTGTCTTTGTGGTATAGATAGAGATCGCATTGTGGGTACACTTTCCATGCTGGAATAAGGTGATGAATGTTCTGATTTCTGGGGACTTGAAAACAGTCTACTGCCAACAACCTTATAGGAAATGTCAGAAATGCACTAATGTAACAATCAAATGAATTGTGGCATTGGTTCATTCACGTACAAAAATATTAAATTGCATGTTCAATGATAAATTGTGAGGTAATTTTACAGTTGTCAAGTACTACGATTTACTTTACTTTTATCTATACAAATGTAATCAAGAGTGCACCAATCAACAAACAAGATTACACCAGTCCTCTACTTTGTTAATCACATGACTGTATTCTAGCCTATCACAATTCATCTACCAAGACATAGCAGTACTAATGGGTGATAAATGTTGATACTTGGCCAATAGCAGTACTAATGGGTGATAAATGTTGATACTTGGCCAATAGCAGTACTAATGGGTGATAAATGTTGATACCTGGCCAATACCAGTACTAATGGGTGATAAATGTTGATACTTGGCCAATAGCAGTACTAATGGGTGATAAATATTGATACTTGGCCAAAAGCAGTAAAAATGGGTGATAAATGTTAATACCTGGCCAATAGCAGTACTAATGGGTGATAAATGTTGATACTTGGCCAATAGCAGTACTAATGGGTGATAAATGTTAATACCTGGCCAATAGCAGTACTAATGGGTAACAAATGTTGATACTTGGCCAATAGCAGTACTATTGGGTGATAAATGTTAATACCTGGCCAATAGCAGTACTAATGGGTGATAAATGTTAATACCTGGCCAATAGCAGTACTAATGGGTGATAAATGTTGATACTTGGCCAATAGCAGTACTAATGGGTGATAAAGGTTGATTCTTGGCCAATAGCAGTACTAATGGGTGATAAATGTTAATACCTGGCCAATAGCAGTACTAATGGGTGATAAATTAAATGTTGATACTTGGCCAATAGCAGTACTAATGGGTGATAAATGTTAATACTTGGCCAATAGCAGTACTAATGGGTGATGAATGTTAATACCTGGCCAATAGCAGTACTAATGGGTGATAAATGTTGATACTTGGCCAATAGCAGTACTAATGGGTGATAAAGGTTGATTCTTGGCCAACAGCAGTACTAATGGGTGATAAATGTTAATACCTGGCCAATAGCAGTACTAATGGGTGATAAATTAAATGTTGATACTTGGCCAAAAGCAGTACTAATGGGTGATAAATGTTAATACTTGGCCAACAGCAGTACTAATGGGTGATAAATGTTGATACTTGGCCAATAGCAGTACTAATGGGTGATAAAGGTTGATACCTGGCCAATAGCAGTACTAATGGGTGATAAATGTTAATACCTGGCCAATAGCAGTACTAATGGGTGATAAATGTTGATACTTGGCCAATAGCAGTACTAATGGGTGATAAATGTTACTACTTGGCCAATAGCAGTACTAATGGGTAATAAATGTTGATACTTGGCCAATAGCAGTACTAATGGGTGATAAATGTTAATACCTGGCCAATAGCAGTACTAATGGGTGATAAATGTTGATGCTTGGCCAATAGCAGTACTAATGGGTGATAAATGTTAATACCTGGCCAATAGCAGTACTAATGGGTGATAAATGTTGATGCTTGGCCAATAGCGGTACTAATGGGTGATAAATGTTAATACCTGGCCAATAGCAGTACTAATGGGTGATAAATGTTAATACTTGGCCAATAGCAGTACTAATGGGTGATAAATGTTAATACCTGGCTAATAGCAGTACTAATGGGTGATAAATGTTGATACTTGGCCAAAAGCAGTACTAATGGGTGATAAATGTTGATTCTTGGCCAATAGCAGTACTAATGGGTGATAAATGTTAATACCTGGCCAATAGCAGTACTAATGGGTGATCCTGGCACCGCTTTTGGTGTGCTTGTTTGAGTAATATTTCTACTTGTTGGAAGTCTCTTCTTCAGCATACCATCACCACTTTTCTTGTCAAAATCTAGTTGTTGACATACTTTGCTAGGACTATCCTCACTTCCAAGAAATTTACCAAACTCTTCATTTGATGTACTAACTACTTGTTTATCATTTAAAACATTACTAGATCCTCTTTCTTTATTTTCTGCATGTGACTTCCTAGGTGACTCTTGAACTTTGACCTGATGAGGACATGGTAATAGGTCACATATTAGGTGAAGATGAGGAGTAACAACATTTTCATCCTCAGATTCATCTTGTTGTACATATGGGCTTGCAATCTGGAGCTGTGAAGTGGCGGATGGTTTCTCTGGTGTGAGATGGAGTCTGGTTGGCAATTCATATCTCATATCTCTGACAGGACTATGACATTTATCTTGCATACTAGACACAGCTTTGTTGTCCTCCTTTGGTGAAGTCTGGGTTGCTATACTTTGTGGAATAGGATCACTGCCTTTATGCTCTTTCCTAGATTCCATTGACCTGCCACTTGTCATAATGGGTTGTCTACTAGTTAACTGTATATGTGATATCTCTCTCTGTCCAGCCATGCGTTGTCTGAATTCCCAAAGTTTTGAATCTATATCATCACTGACTGAATTATCCTGTTGACAATGAAAAACAATAGATTATCCATCATGATATCATCAGTCTTCTCTCTAGGTTGCTATGGAAACAGTAAAATAAGCAAAATAAAGTATACCAAAGCCGATGACGACTATCCATATAAATTTATAGATTCTAATTTTATATCCAGTTATCTAATTTTATGATAACCATCTATCTAATTTTATGATAACCATCTATCTAATTTTATGATAACCATCTATCTAATTTTATGATAACCATCCATCTAATTTTATGATAACCATCCATCTAATTTTATGATAACCATCTATCTAATTTTATAACCATCTATCTTATTTTATGATAGCCGTCTATTTAATTTTATGATAACCATCTATCTAATTTTATGATAACCATCTATCTAATTTTATAACCATCTATCTAATTTTATGATAACCATCTATCTAGTTTTATGATAATCATCTATCTAATTTTATGATACCCATCTAATTTTATGGTAACCATCTATCTAATAAATTTTATAACCATCTATCTAATTTTACGATAACCATCTATCTAATTTTATAACCATCTATCTAATTTTATGATAACCATCTATCTAGTTTTATGATAACCATCTAATTTTATGATAACCATCTATCTAATTTTATGATAACCATCTATCTAATTTTATAACCATCTATCTAATTTTATGATAACCATCTATCTAGTTCTATGATAACCATCTAATTTTATGATAACCATCTATCTAATTTTATAACCATCTATCTAATTTCATGATAACCATCTAATTTTATAACCATCTATCTAATTTTATGATAACCATCTATCTAGTTTTATGATAACCATCTATCTAATTTTATGATAACCATCTATCTAATTTTATGATAACCATCTATCTAATTTTATGATAACCATCTATCTTATTTTATGATAACCATCTATCTAATTTTATGATAACCATCTATCTAATTTTATAACCATCTATCTTATTTTATGATAGCCATCTATCTAATTTTATGATAACCATCTATCTAATTTTATGATAACCATCTATCTAATTTTATAACCATCTATCTTGTTGCTAGGTACATTTACATAAATTCATTTGTCTTCCAATCCCCATTGTTATGTGATTATTTGGCTGTTGCTATGGGCGTGGTCTTCTTGCTAGGCACATTTACATACGTTTTTTGAATGTTTATTCATTTGTCTTCCAATCCCCATTGTTATCTTTGCAATATATGTGATCATTTGGCTGTTGCTCTGGGCGTGGTCTTCTTGCTAGGAAAATTTACATACATGTTTTGAATGTTTATTCAATTGTCTATTAATCCGTTATCTTTGTGCAATACACAACCGTTTGGCTGTTACTATGGGCGTGGTCATGGTTGCTAGGGATATTTGTATACATTTTTTAAATGTTTACTCACCTACCAGAAGATGTTATTTAACCAAAATATACTGCCATTTGGTTGTTGCTAAGGGTGTGGTCATGGTTGCTAGGGCCAATTTTGTCAACATATTTTGAAGAAAATCTGCAGAATAACACTTTCAGAAACATCTCACCAAGTTTCAGACTCATTGACCAAGTACTTTTTGAGATATAAGTTTTTTTTACCAAAAGTCACATTTTTTTTACCCAAATCCCAAACCGGTGGTAAGATCATTTTGATTTGAAAAATTTCCTAACTAGACACCCAAGGTAATGGACTCATCAAATATCATGGCAATCGGTTCAGCGGTTTTTGACACACACACACACACACACACACACACACACACACACACACACACACACACACACACACACACACACACACACACACACACACACACACACACACACACACACACACACACACACACACACGCCAGGCGATGCCTATAGCACTACTGAACCTCCAGTTCAGTTGTGCTAAAAATCACCATGGAAACCACAATTTGAAAAAATAGAGTCAATTTAACATAAGACATGCAACACATAGTGTATTTATCTCATCTTTACTGTGAAGTACAAAAATGTATTATGTAGGAAAAATGAGCCGACGAACCTGTACCGGTACCCTTGGTTTATATGGACTGAGTCTGACTGGTGGAGATGTACTTCTGACACCATGTAAAGGTCCTGGTGTATCCACATCTTGTCTTGCTACATCTAATTTACATCTAAGTCTCCACTGATACAGTATGTCATCTTCACAAGCCAGTTTACTTTCTGGTTTGCATAACTTATTTCCACCAATAGGTCTTATAATGTTTTCTTTGTCTATATCAAGGAATGGTTAAGAATAAAATGAATGACTGATCATGTGTGTGTCTGTCTGTGTAGGTGTGTGGGTAGGTGTGTGTATGTGTAGGTATGTGTGTATGTGTAGGTATGTATATGTGTATTATATGAGTAGGTGTGTGTATGTGTAGGTATGTAGGTACATTTGTATTTGTGTATGTATGTGTAGGTATGTGTGTGTAGGTATGTGTGTATGTGTAGGTGTGTGTGTACATGTATGTGTAGGTATGTAGGTATGTGTGTATATGTGTGTGTACATGTATGTGTAGGTTTGTAGGCATGTGTGTAGGTGAGTATATGTGTGTATATGTTTATGTGGGGGTGTGTAGGTGTCTGTGTAGGTGTGTATATGTGACACCAGATGTTATGATAAAAATAGTGAACCAAAATGGACCAAGAATTGACCCCTGGGGGACACCAGATGTTATGATAAAAATAGTGAACCAAAATGGACCAAGAATTGACCCCTGGGGGACACCAGATGTTATGATAAAAATAGTGAACCAAAATGGACCAAGAATTGACCCCTGGGGGACACCAGATGTTATGATAAAAATAGTGAACCAAAATGGACCAAGAATTGACCCCTGGGGGACACCAGATGTTATGATAAAAATAGTGAACCAAAATGGACCAAGAATTGACCCCTGGGGGACACCAGATGTTATGATAAAAATAGTGAACCAAAATGGACCAAGAATTGACCCCTGGCATGTAACAAAGAATTCAAAATCGGAACAGTTGCGGGGCAAAGTGCTAGATCTAGCACTTCGCCACTTTTTGACAAAGTGCTAGATCTAGCACATTAGCGAAAACTGACGAAGTGCTAGATCTAGCACTTTGTCAAAAAGTGGTGAAGTGCTAGATCTAGCACTTCAACAAAGAGTGGCAAAGTGTGGCAAAGTGCTAGGTCATCGGTAAATACCGGCAATGGACATGTTACTACTCCCAGTGTAAAATGTTACTTCCCGTGTTTAACGACCTTAGAGTTTGATTTTCCGTATGTTTTGCCAATGCACAAACAAGTTTCTACTTCGTAATTTTAGTAACGTTCAGTTTTGTACTTTTTCGATGTTCTATGCGGCGAAAACTACAGCACGTGGTCGTTTCCCTTCCACGTTTCGTACTCCTTACAACGGCTTGACACCACTACCAACAACCGCAGGCCGCCATTTTGGACAGCTGTCACGTCAAATAACGCAGTCGAAACTACGAACATTTTAATTTTGTTCGGCGTGCGTCACAGACTTCAACTATAGCACGTAGTCGTTTCGGTACCACGTTTCGTACTCTGTACTTGACAACGGCTTGACACCACTACCAACAACCGTACACTGTTCATGTCAAATAACGAACTCTCACACACTCGAAACTTCGAAGATTTCAGGAAGTAGAAACATTTAGTTCGGCGTGCGTCACAGACTTCATACTGCAGATTTAATGGCAGTGACATTTGTAACATTGCATGACAAAGAAATAATATAAAGGAAAACTGAATTTCTTGGGGTGTGTGTGTGTGGGGGGGGGGTTAGTGTGTGTCTGAGATGCGAGAGCGAAGATTTTTCTTGATCGTTGAACACGAAAATAAAGTCTGGGTGTAAGTTTATACCACGTTCACTATATTTCTATTGAATAGATTCACTTCTTTCAGTATTATCAGATCGTTAATAGATGACAAAAAATATTGCTATCGAAAACATAAGTGCGACAACATATTCGTGTGAACAATTTTAATTTCAGCCTTTCATTGCTGTTAATATTTTGATAGAAATCTATAGATAACCCGTTACTACTGTTTTGTAAATTCCATGCCAACTTCTTGACTGAAAACAACGACAATAAATAATCCATGACTTCGCCAGATCTCAAGTAAATCATCACGACATTACTGTTTATCGGAATTTTTTTGCATTCCTAGACAATCACCAACTTCAATATCGTCCCTTATGTAATTCCTGTTCGCTCAGAAATTATATCCAATGTGTAATAATAATAGCCATCGGTTATAGTTTGGTTTGGTCCAGAGGAAGTGACTTCATAATGCTACAATTAGCGTAGTGTGACGCCGAGGATCGTGGAGCAGTAATTTTTAAACGTCACTTCGCGAACTGGATTGCATTATATCATTAACAAAAGTAAGAAATACAGATGACGACCGTTCGAGAAATAGCGATAGGAAATGGTTTATACGAGAAAGATTGTGGGAGCTCATAGGTAGGGTTGTGATAAGTGGGAACGACTATAGTATGTCTTAAAAGCACATCGCAAGTTAACATGGAATGCATCCCGAAAATAAAGTGCATATTGTCAAACTTATCTTTTTAGAATCCAGCATGGCAGCCAAATCCAGGGTCCGGGGAAAGAAAGGGGTGTCGGTTTGTTTAAAAACAAACACAATGACCCCCATATTGATTTTGTCATTTCAGAGAGATCAACAAAATAAAACTATCCGTTCAAACAGTTTGGAGAAATTTTAAAGATTTTATAGAATAAATGTGTCCCCAGAGGCGCGCTCTACCTCGTGTAAATCACCAGAGTTATGACATGATTTTGCACAATATTGTTGTTCTACTACTTCATAGATTAGAATGAAAATAAGCACACAGGTGATTATACTGAAAGATGGATACTGGATAAAGATTTCAGTGATTTTCAAATTTATTTCAAGACGTTATGATTGACGCTCTAAAATAGACACGGTACAAGAAATACTGAGTGGCTAGTCCTTGTTTTCAGAGTAGATTGCAGATTCTGAAGTACAGTCCCACCCACAGGCACTCCCGAGATGTATGTATGATATCAGAATGTTTCTATCAGAATACAATACAATGTCGATAATATCGATGATATTGACGTGTTTTAGCCAATTGTATATGAAAGGGGTAAAATAATAACACTTGTTTCTGTGATCGTGCAAGTCCATCCACCGCGAGGTATTGACAAGGCATGTTTGTAACAGAACACACAACCCCCGGGATCACAACCTTACGTACGGCAACGTGAACTTTCAACCGGCTGTTTTACTCGGCAAACATTGAACAAACTTCAGATAAATCGTGTCGTTGTTACAATCGGGCAAAGATAAGTTTTGGAGTCGATCATGCGCCACACGACCACGTACACGGACTACTGACATGACGCATGTATGTGACGTTTATCGATGCGAACGACCACGTTATATCAAGCCGTTGGAGGCACTTCGATGTTTACAGTCCCGCACTTCGTTGCTTTCTGGCGAAGTGCTAGATCTAGCACTTCGGCGAAAACTGACGAAGTGCTAGATCTAGCACTTTGTCAAAAAGTGGCGAAGTGCTAGATCTAGCACTTTGCCCCGCAACTGTTCAATTTTGGACCATTTAGCTACCTCCCCCTGGGGGACACCAGATGTTATGATAAAAATAGTGAACCAAAATGGACCAAGAATTGACCCCTGGGGGACACCAGATGTTATGATAAAAATAGTGAACCAAAATGGACCAAGAATTGACCCCTGGGGGACACCAGATGTTATGATAAAAATAGTGAACCAAAATGGACCAAGAATTGACCCCTGGGGGGACACCAGATGTTACGGGATTGACCCCTGGGGAAGGATTGTCCATCCACGATAACGTTGCTGCCTGCCAGTTTTTAACTCTATCAAATGCCTTACTGAAATCGGTATAAACAGCATCGACTTGACCACGATTGTTAATGACACTGACAAGGAAATCAATGTATTCAACTAGGTTAGTTTGGATAGAACGGTTTCCATAAACCCGTGTTGACTAACAGAAAAAACAAGTTTTTTTCAAATATTCTGTAGACAATAGTTGAACTGGTCTGTAATTCACCACATTATGATAGACAATAGTTAAACTGGTCTGTAGTTCACATTATGATAGACAATAGTTAAACTGGTCTGTAGTTCACATTATGATAGACAATAGTTAAACTGGTCTGTAATTCACCACATTATGATAAACAATAGTTAAACTGGTCTGTAGTTCACATTATGATAAACAATAGTTAAACTGGTCTGTAATTCACCACATTATGGTAGACAATAGTTAAACTGGTCTGTAATTCACCACATTATGATAGACAATAGTTAAACTGGTCTGTAGTTCACCACATTATGATAGACAATAGTTAAACTGGTCTGTAGTTCACCACATTATGGTAGACAATAGTTAAACTGGTCTGTAGTTCACCACATTACGATAGACAATAGTTAAACTGGTCTGTAGTTCACCACATTATGATAGACAATAGTTAAACTGGTCTGTAGTTCATCATATTACGTTTGTCTCCTGATTTACAGGTAGGAACTACATCAGCTTTCTTGAAGGTTGATGGAAAAATTCCTTCAGAAAGAGATCTATTATAAATTATCGATAGGGGGGACACATAATTCCACAATGTTTAGTGGTGCTGCAATATCAATCTTAGTTAAAGATGCGTGGATGGATGGACAGTTGGCTGGATGGACAGACAGACAGACAGACAGACAGACAGACAGACAGACAGACAGACAGACAGACAGACAGACAGACAGACAGACAGGCAGACAGTGAAACAAACATGAAAGTAAGTAGGAAGAGAGGGAGAAAAACAGATAGACAGAATGGCTGGGTACATGTATATCATTATGTAAAATCATAAAAACAACTGTCTTCTTGTATATGTATATTGTTTGTGATAAGTAAGACCAGTAAAGGTGACACAACATTCATAAAATCATTGTAGAGAAAACATTACCTTGTATAGAATATTCATAAAATCATTGTAGAGAAAACATTACCTTGTATAGAATGTTTAAATAAAGTCAGTCTAGGCTGGTATACAGACTCCTCATCTTGGTAGCTACTAAATGATGGTGATGATTCAAGTCCATCTGAACTCACTCTGGGTTCACTAAGGAATTCACTGCAAAAAAGTAACACATCAATTATTTGATTCAAGTCCATCTGAACTCACTCTGGGTTCACTTAGGGATTTACTGCAATAAAGTAACACATCAATTATTTGATTCAAGTCCATCTGAACTCACTCTGGGTTCACTTAGGGATTCACTGTAATAAAGTAACACATCAATTATTTGATTCAAGTCCATCTGAACTCACTCTGGGTTCACTAAGGGATTCACTGCAAAAAAGTAACACATCAATCATTTGATTCAAGTCCATCTGAACTCACTCTGGGTTCACTTAGGGATTTACTGCAATAAAGTAACACATCAATCATTTGATTCAAGTCCATCTGAACTCACTCTGAGTTCACTGCAATAAAGTAACACATCAATCATTTGATTCAAGTCCATCTGAACTCACTCTGGGTTCACTAAGGGATTCACTGCAAAAAAGTAACACATCAATCATTTGATTCAAGTCCATCTGAACTCACTCTGGGTTCACTAAGGGATTCACTGCAAAAAAGTAACACATCAATCATTTGATTCAAGTCCATCTGAACTCACTCTGGGTTCACTAAGGGATTTACTGCAATAAAGTAACACATCAATTATTTGATTCAAGTCCATACTAGTAACAGCTTGGTTCATGATATCAATCTTAGAAAGGTGTGTGTCTATACCAAACAACATGGTTTAAAGTTACCCTTGGTTCATGATATCAATCTTAGAAAGGTGTGTGTCTATACCAAACAACATGGTTTAAAGTTACCCTTGGTTCATGATATCAATCTTAGAAAGGTGTGTGTCTATACCAAACAACATGGTTTAAATTTACCCTTGGTTCATGATATCAATCTTAGAAAGGTGTGTGTCTATACCAAACAACATGGTTTAAAGTTACCCTTGGTTCATTTCCTTACAACTGTTCATGATGTAGTACATCATGTTTTATCATTAATACTGATTGTGTATTTGGCAGAAGACTAGTATGGTTGATACACTGTGTGTTTGGTTGTTACATTGTGTTTGGTTGTTACACTGTGTGTTTGGTTGTTACACTATGTTTGGTTGTTACACTGTGTGTTTGGTTGTTACATTGTGTTTGGTTGTTACACTGTGTGTTTGGTTGTTACACTATGTTTGGTTGTTACACTATGTTTGGTTGTTACACTGTGTTTGGTTGATACACTGTGTGTTTGGTTGTTACATTGTGTTTGGTTGTTACACTGTGTTGTTACACTGTGTGTTTGGTTGTTACATTGTGTTTGGTTGTTACACTGTGTTGTTACACTGTGTGTTTGTTTGTTACATTGTGTTTGGTTGTTACACTGTGTTGTTACACTGTGTGTTTGGTTGTTACATTGTGTTTGGTTGTTACACTGTGTTGTTACACTGTGTGTTTGGTTGTTACATTGTGTTTGGTTGTTACACTGTGTTGTTACACTGTGTGTTTGGTTGTTACATTGTGTTTGGTTGTTACACTGTGTGTTTGGTTGTTACACTATGTTTGGTTGTTACACTGTGTATTTGGTTGTTACACTGTGTTTGGTTGTTACACTGCGTGTTTGGTTGTTACATTGTGTGTTTGGTTGTTACACTGTGTTCTTACACTGTGTGTTTGGTTGTTACACTATGTTGTTACACTGTGTGTTTGGTTGTTACACTATGTTTGGTTGTTACATTGCGTGTTTGGTTGTTACACTGTTGTTACATTGTGTGTTTGGTTGTTACACTATGTTTGGTTGTTACACTGTGTGTTTGGTTGTTACAGTTACACTATGTTTGGTTGTTACACTGTGTTTGGTTGTTACACT